>NC_134895.1:10019928-10022428 GCF_041734735.1 Babylonia areolata
TGCTGAGTCACTTCGGTGGTGTTCAGTCGTGCCTGTTTCTGATTTAACGTACTTAGGACACCACCTACTAAGCCCCCTACTAACGACAAAAATGGCTTAGTCGCATTGGCAGACTGAGTGAGCGTCCCTCCCAAAGTGGAGACCGTCACCACGTCCCTCAAACAACAGCCCGCCCATGAAACTGCCGACACTGAAGACATTGACAGGACTCACCCCAAACACAGAAGTGGAGGGGTATCGAAACTGAGGTCACCATGACAGCAGGGCATGAAAGGCCACATTCTTTGAGACTGTTTTGTCTGTATTGATGATGATGGAGGAGGAGAATAACGATGACGATGACGAGAGTTTAGCTTCTTATCCATGTCACGCGTGTGTTGAAACTGACAGATTTGGTGCTTTTGTTGTTGTTGTTGCTGCTGCTGCTTTTTGACTCACTCGTGTAAATAAAGTGAGTCTATGTTTTAACCCGGTGTTCGGTTGTCTGTGTGTGTGTGTGTGTGTGTGTCCGTGGTAAACTTTAACATTGCCATTTTCTCTGCAAATACTTTGTCAGTTGACACCAAATTTGGCATAAAAATAGGAAAAATTCAGTTCTTTCCAGTCATCTGGTTTAAAACAATATTGCACTTATGGGATGGGCACAATTTTTTTTATATGCAAGCTGAATATACTGTTATGTATATATATATTTTTTTAATTCTCTAAACTTGGCACTTTGATCTGATATTCTGACACAACAACAAGAGCAGTCATTTTTATCATTTTTTGTTCAAACAGGAACTTCTTTTGCTCAGCATGGAAGTTACATTTATTTTGCAAACATTTTGGTGCAGTTAATAAAAAGGGAAATTACTCTGTAATTAATGCTAAGGGTCTAAATTTGCTTTAAACTGATCTTTCTCATCTTAAACATTACATTTTGAAATTATACTCAATACATAAAAAGCTTGTGTGTTTTACTCTCAGTGTACGGGGCTTTCACTATGTTCATTCGCCCAAGTCGTCTTTTACGGTAAATACTAAAATAAATACGAGTGGACTTTTTAGATCTATTGGCTGAGCCCTGAAGGTCATGGGCAAAAATTAATTGCGTACACATATTTATACATATTCAAAGCGCGTGCTCACATTCTTCGCGAACGCGAACGACGCCATTTTGTTTCAAGCTGTTGACCTGCCCGTTCAATCCTATATTCAATGGACAATACACGATAACATGTGATGGAAAGTTGGAGAAGGAGACCGTTAAATATTTATTTAGAGAAAGATTTGTGAACGCCTCATCACTTACTGGATTATGCCCCAAACTGCCATAAAAATATCCACAGAATCAGTCAGAATTCACAGTGAAAAGTAATAAACCATGAGAGTTATACCCTTGATTTGATGAAACGTAAAAATTTCCAGTCTTGACTTTTCTCAAAATGAAGTCCTTTTCACTTCATACGACGTTTAGAAGTACTTATACTTGGCTCTACATGTTATTAGTTTAACAAAATACTCAATTTTCATATCAACTTTAAAACTATAAAACTAGAATGAACATAAAAGAGAAATTGAATCGACCGTGTCAACCGGGTGTAACTAAACTTGTACATCTATCCTGATCCAGAAAAAAACGGCTAAATGTTGCAGTGCGATTGCGGCGATAGCCACGTCTCCTTTACCGCGGACTTAAAAAGAATTTTTAATTGCCCTTAAAGATTTTTTGAATGGCCAAGATACACCAGAATAATAATTATGATTTAAACAGCGTTCTCACTGCGAATACCAAAATCGATTTATCGCCCTTTAAAAAAGCATGTTTAAATGTTATATTTTTGAACGTCAGTTAAGGAGCCACGATAGTGTAATGAGTAAGACAGTTTCTTCTAAACCGAACACGCGGGGTTCGAATCTGCTGTTAGGACTTCTTTTTTTTTCTTTTTCTTTTAACCTGAAGGTTTATAATAACAAATACAGAACACATTTCAACGAATAGATTTTTTTTTTTTTAAAGTGTATCACAAGTGAGTCTTGAAGGCCTTGCCTCTCTTGTTTTCTCTGCTGTTACTGAGCGGCTATATTGTTGTTGTTCTTGTTGATATTGTTTTTGTTGTTGTTGCTGCTGTTGTTGTTGTTGTTGTTGTTGTTCTTGTGTGTGTGTGTGTGTGTGTGTGTGTGTGTGTGTGTGTGTGTGTGTGTGTGTGTGTGTGTTTGCGTGTTTTTTTGTTGTTTTGTTGTTGTTGGTGTTTAATAGTTTTTGTTGATTTTTTTGTGGTGGTGGTGGTGGTGGAAGACATTTTATTGTTATTGTTGCTGATGTTGTTGATGCTGCTGTTCTTGTTGTGATGGTGGAGATGGTTCCCCTTTTCGTTATTGTTGTTGATGTTGTTGTTGATGCTGTAGTGTTTCTATCGTTATTGTCGTTGCCGTCGTTGTTATGAAATCTGTTGTTGTTGTTGTTATTGCAGCTTGTTAATAGTTTGGTGGTGGTGGTGGTGGTGGTGGTAGTGGT
>NC_134895.1:10027428-10034928 GCF_041734735.1 Babylonia areolata
GTGGAAGATACAAGCTACATGAATGACTCAAGCTAGAGATGATACAAGTTGTGGAAGATACAAGCTACACGCATGACTCAAGCTAGAGATGATACAAGTTGTGGAAGATACAAGCTACATGAATGACACAAGCTAGAGATGATACAAGTTGTGGAAGATACAAGCTACATGAATGACTCAAGCTAGAGATGATACAAGCTGTGGAAGATACAAGCTACATGAATGACTCAAGCTAGAGGATGATACAAGTTGTGGAAGATACAAGCTACATGAATGACTCAAGCTAGAGATGATACAAGTTGTGGGAGATACAAGCTACATGAATGACTCAAGCTAGAGGATGATACAAGTTGTGGAAGATACAAGCTACATGAATGACTCAAGCTAGAGGATGATACAAGTTGTGGAAGATACAAGCTACATGAATGACTCAAGCTAGAGATGATACAAGTTGTGGAAGATACAAGCTACATGAATGACTCAAGCTAGAGGATGATACAAGTTGTGGAAGATACAAGCTACATGAATGACTCAAGCTAGAGATGATACAAGTTGTGGAAGATACAAGCTACATGAATGACTCAAGCTAGAGGATGATACAAGTTGTGGAAGATACAAGCTACACGAATGACTCAAGCTAGAGATGATACAAGTTATGGAAGATACAAGCTACATGAATGACTCAAGCTAGAGATGATACAAGTTGTGGAAGATACAAGCTACATGAATGACTCAAGCTAGAGGATGATACAAGTTGTGGAAGATACAAGCTACATGAATGACTCAAGCTAGAGGATGATACAAGTTGTGGAAGATACAAGCTACACGAATGACTCAAACTAGAGATGATACAAGTTGTGGAAGATACAAGCTACACGAATGACTCAAGCTAGAGATGATACAAGTTGTGGAAGATACAAGCTACATGAATGACTCAAGCTAGAGGATGATACAAGTTGTGGAAGATACAAGCTACATGAATGACTCAGGCTAGAGATGATACAAGTTGTGGAAGATACAAGCTACATGAATGACTCAAGCTAGAGATGATACAAGTTGTGGAAGATACAAGCTACACGAATGACTCAAGCTAGAGATGATACAAGTTGTGGAAGATACAAGCTACATGAATGACTCAAGCTAGAGATGATACAAGTTGTGGAAGATACAAGCTACACGAATGACTCAAGCTAGAGAATGATACAAGTTGTGGAAGATACAAGCTGCACGAATGATACAAGCTATAGATGATACAAGTTGTGGAAGATACAAGCTACATGAATGACTCAAGCTAGAGGATGATACAAGTTGTGGAAGATACAAGCTACATGAATGACTCAAGCTAGAGATGATACAAGTTGTGGAAGATACAAGCTACATGAATGACTCAAGCTAGAGATGATACAAGTTGTGGAAGATACAAGCTGCACGAATGATACAAGCTACATAAATGACACAAGCTACATGGACGATACAAGCCATGAAGGCACTCACAGAAGGCAGGCTGAGCGCAGAAGCAGAAATGACCATCACCATCATGGTGGCCTGTGTCAGAAAGGGACCCCTCCTCTTGGGTCTCTGGGTCTCCATTAGGCCGGGGTTCTCCTTTGGTTTACTGTTGACGAGATTAACAGAGATAGAGACAGATACAGAAAGAGAGAGGGGGAGAGAGAAAGGCGGGGGGGGGGGGGGGGGGCGGGGGGGGGGGGGGCAATGCGAGTGCGAATCGTTTATTCATTTCCACAGCCTCTCATAAAGGAGTGTATACGTACGTTGACGCGACCAATCAGGGGGTTGTTCCTGGCAAAATTCTGTAGAAAAATTCACTTCGATAGGAAAAACAAATAAAACTACACGCAGGAAAAAATACAAAAAAATGGGTGGCGCTGTAGTGTAGCGACGCGCTCTCCCTGGGGAGAGCAGCCCGAATTTCACACAGAGAAATCTGATGTGATAAAAAGAAATACAAATACAAATACAAAATTCAAGCAAATCACAGCCATAACAAAATGTCATTCATTCAAACATATCGAATGGTCGCGTCAAACGAACTTAGGGTACGTATGGGTAATTGCGAACAATCCAGTCTATGCGACCAGCTTAACGTGTGTACTGTAAAGATAATAAATCGTATGGCAGTCAAACGTGGATCTTTTGTTTTTGAAGGCTTTCTTCGACTGGTTGCACGAGGAAAAGTTCGCCTGCTCATTCTTTTCAACGTTTTGTCGACGTTTGAAATAGCAGGGGTGCCTGAGGGTAAATGCGAACGGGCAAGTGTAATTGCGAGCGATGGCTTTGGGTAAATGTAAGTAATTAAAACAGAAGCTGGTTTTTAACTCATTAGACATAATATATTATTGTAACATCCCACTAGACTGTTGTATTGTTGGTTTTGATCACACATGCACACAAACACACAAAACAGATGTCTAAACACACGCACTCCGCACCGCACACAAGCACTCTCTTTTGAGAGTGCTCAGTAACTGTACAGCATCGTTCGCAAATAGACTCACGTCAAAATATCCCATGGTCTAATTGCAAACGACAATATTTTGCAGATTCCTGTTAAAACTGACGTTCTGATCTGTCACCAGTATGCTTTCTTAAATTCTCTCAGCACTGTAATGCGCATTCAACATATCCGATCAAATAAAACTATTTCAAACTGTTAAAGTTCAAGTCCTTCAACTTGCTTCACTTGATTTTAGGATTTTGAGAGTACGTTTATAACCTTGGTCGGCAGTGGTGCGCGAAGAGAAGAAATAGCGCGGAAATAGCCAGAAATAGCTGATGTTTGACTGGTTCTTTGAAATGGATATTCATTAAGGTATGAGGAAAAGGTCGAAGCAGATGATAAATTATAAAATGCAAACGTTAAGAACGCTTCGAAGTGGGGCGGTATACGAATCGTTCGCAATTTCCCATACCTACCCTAATATTGGAATCACATTATTAGGGAATATATTATCTCTAATTCAAATATATTGTGCGTAAAAATGACGAAATCCTAACATCGATACCTCTAATAGATTGAGAGAGGGAATGAGACAGAGAAAGAGACAGTCGGAGAGAGAGAGACAGAGATATTTATTTTCAGGGTGAAAATATTAACTTGTCTGCAGACAAAAAAAAGGCTCCGTAACAGACTTTATTAAATTTTTATTTTTTCATATGTAACAATAAACATGGGACTGAACCAACTTACAGACACCAGAATAAGAAATATTTTTAACCCCCCCCCCCAAAAAAAAAAAAAACAAAACAACAACAAACTTCCATCTTCATCATCTTTATCATCATCATCAAAGTCGTCGTCATCCCCCTTTCCATCTTCTTCTTTTTTTTATTAACGGTGTTGTTTTTGTTGTTGCTGCTACTACTATTGTTTTTTTGTTGCTGTTGTTGTTGTTTTTGTTGTTGTTGTTGTTGTTCTTCTATGTTATTGGACTACACATCAAAAGATTGTTTGTAGTTCCTTCCAGAAGACTGGTTCAACCTAAGCGACAGTTTTCATTCCCCCATTCACGCTCCTGTAGTCTCTGTTCTCGGACACTACAACTATTATTGTTGTTTTTGTTGATGATGTTGGTCTCTGTTCTCGGACACTACAACTATTATTGTTGTTTTTGTTGTTGTTGTTGTTCTTCTTCTTCTTCTTCTTCTTTTATGTTCTTGGACTACACATCAAAAGATCGTTTGTAGTTCCTTCCAGAAGACTGGTTCAACCTAAGCGACAGTTTTCATTCCCCCACTTACGCTCCTGTAGTCTCTGTTCTCGGACGGACGGAGTTGTGTACTTCCTGTGTTCCCACGTTTCCTCTCCCACTGCCAACACTGATTACGTGATCTCTGACGCGCGGAGGCAATCTTTCTCATGGGTGCACACAGCACACGAATCAGGTGAACGTCCTGACAGGTCTGTACAGATGGTGCCTCGGAAGACTGGCACATCTCCACCCCTCTAGATAGAATACTGACGGAATTTGAACCCCAAACAGCGAAGGATCAGCGAGGAGGAAGCCGAAGCGGCCTAAAAAACATATGCGGCTGTTGTGCCTGTTCAAATGGACTTGCGGTGACACAGAAACAAGAAAAGGAAGACGAAACACTATCCTGTATAACACTTAAACATTTGTCTTAAGAAGCAGCTCGCAAACATTTGTCTTAAGAAGCAGCTCGCAAACATTTGTCTTAAGAAGCAGCTCGCAAACATTTGCCTTAAGAAGCAGCTCGCAAACATTTGTCTTAAGAAGCAGCTCGCAAACATTTGTCTTAAGAAGCAGCTCGCAAACATCTGCCTTAAGGAGCAGCTCGCAAACATCTGCCTTACGAAGCAGCTCGCAAACATTTGTCTTAAGAAGCAGCTCGCAAACAGTTGTCTTAAGAAGCAGCTCGCAAACATCTGCCTTAAGGAGCAGCTCGCAAACATTTGTCTTAAGAAGCAGCTCGCAAACATCTGCCTTACGAAGCAGCTCGCAAACATTTGTCTTAAGAAGCAGCTCGCAAACAGTTGTCTTAAGAAGCAGCTCGCAAACATCTGCCTTAAGAGCAGCTCGCAAACATTTGTCTTAAGAAGCAGCTCGCAAACATTTGTCTTAAGAAGCACACTTGTCTTAAGAAGCAGCTCGCAAACATTTGCCTTAAGAAGCAGCTCGCAAACATTTGTCTTAAGAAGCAGCTCGCAAACATTTGCCTTAAGAAGCAGCTCGCAAACATTTGTCTTAAGAAGCAGCTCGCAAAATTCAAAGACAAAGAAAAGTTTGATCATCGTTTAACTGATTAATTAATTTATCAAACTGACCTTTTTAAAGGAAAAAGAAAAAATAAAGAGAACAATCCAGAAACGCATACAACAGGTAGATCTTTTAATGTGCTAACAAGCCAGAATATACATTATATACTAAGGACATCAAAAACAATATACTCAACACCTAAAGGGATCACGGCGATACTATGATGTTTTGATATTTGATGATACTTCTGAAATCTTGCCACAAGCGGTCTGATAAGATAGGAACAAATATTGTTTAGGATAAAGCTTTTAACAAGGTTCATAATATAAAAGACATAGAACTAAGCTAACTACAACTTCACATATTACACAGAACCATGGAAACACATGCAGTTTTAAAAGAAGTGGAAATTGTGATCAGCATTAGTTGTGATTTTTGTTTAGAAGTTAGAGACAGTGTTGAGCATTATGATCTAGCGATGATATCGCTCTAAACGTTTTTGATAGGACTGGAAGAATTACTAAAAGCTAAATGTACAGTTTGTGCGAATTGAAATTCAACGTATATGATTATATTTTTTGGTTTCCACGGTGATATAAATACAGATTCAGTTCTTGATATACAAATCCTTCTGGGGAAAATATAGATATAGGTATTAGACAAATGCCTTCCAGATATTCACGCATTTGAGAATGATATTGTCTCAAGATACAAACTCGAAAATATAAAGCACTAATTGGATATGAAACAAACAGCTCCAAAATAAAGTGGTTGTCATACTTACATTTGATTGAAAACATAATATGCAATATTCATTCACGGTAAAAAGTTATTCAAAGTACAATTTGTTACTATCAAGATTTTTTTACGAAGTAATGTTGCAAAATACAACTGGTTTGTTTGTTTGTTATTGTTGTTGTTTTCTGTACACGTATGTGGAAACTCATTGTTTGACGTGTGCAAAACTGAAATGCAATTAACCAGGGGAGATGGTGGAGAAAATATGCACATGATACATTCTGGATGGAATGGATGTCTTTTCGTATAACAAAAAAAAAAGGTTTTCTTCCCAGTACGAAATAAATTGCGTGAACTGAATATTGACGAATGAGACTCATATTTACCTGGTATCAATATATTTCAAATTACACTATTTTAGGACATACTAAAACAAAAGGAAATCCATCCCCATCAGTTTCCATATCACACTGACTGTTAATTCTGTTTTTACGCTTTCTTCGCCTTCTCTTCTTTCTATTTCGATCTGCTGTTTAAGACTACAGTAACGAAACTTTGTCAAAGGATATATATGTATGCAAACCAAACCGATAAAATGAATGAAAAATAATAATGGAAAATACTTTTTTAAAATCTAAAAGCCGTATACATCCAACCTTGTTTCGAAGACTGCGGTCAAAATAGTATGAATCCAGAAGGACCAGGTGTCTATTTATACAAACGTGATCGATTTATCACACGGAAAAACCGGACCCTGTTTCATACCTCGTACATCCTGCTACAGTTACGTCAGTGGTAACTGGAGTTTGGGGTCATGTTATTTTCAGCCCTGTTCGACAGGGGAGATAACGGTCATTAATGATTAATTAGCATCGTTATCGATCTCTAAGATTGACAGAGATGATAGCTGACACAAGGTAAATACATTATTATTCGATCTTGTTCCCTTTTCCGATGTCCTCACAAGCTCACTATTCATTCGAGTATGATTATTATCGTATGTTTTGTTGTGTTAGCAGCAGTAGTGTTTGTGTGTGTTTGTACATGTGAGCGCGCGTGTGCATGTGTGTGTACGTTTTTGAGCGTGTGTGTGTGAGTCTAAGTGTGTGTGTGTGTGTGTGTGTGTGTGTGTGTGTGTGTGTGTTCGTTCTTTTACTTAACGTCTATACACATGTGTGATTTGTGTGTGTGTGTGTGTGTGTCTTTGTGTTTGTGAGAGAGAGAGAGAGAGAGAGAGAGAGAGTGTGTGTGTGTGTGTGTGTTTTAAATGTGTGTGTGTGTGTGTGTGTGTGTGTGTGTGTGTGTGTGTGTGTGTCCTGTGTGGAAACAGAGAGACGGAGAGACAGAGACAGAGTGAGGAAGAGAGGGAGAAGCCCATGCCACACCACTGCGATGAAGATATATATATATATTATATATATACTGCCAGAGATAACCCGGAAGCACTGGTGACGATAAGAAGGTGGAAAACACGGGGGAAAACTAGAGGGCGGCATTTTGCTATCGGTAGAGACGCAGCCTGTGGTGTGTGTATACACACACTTCGATACGGCGAGAATACAGAATAATACAGAATACCATAATTATTATCTCAACAAAAGGAAACTAACGTGCGGTGTACGCTACGGGAAACAGTTACACGAGAATCACTGTCAGTCAGTATGAGTACCTGAAGGTATACATAGAATAAAACAACACCGGAGGACTAAAGGTTCACACAAGTGTTTGATTCATTGTATACACACACACACACACACACACACACACACACACACACACATATATATATATATATATATATATATATATATATATATATATATATATTGACAAATAGTAAACAGTGGTAACTATCTTCAGTGTTACCACTCTTTACTATTTGTTAATCATTTCATCTCCTGGCCTCATTGTTTGCTAATTTACACACACACACACACACACACACACACACATATATATATATATATATATATATATATATATATATATATATATATATATACCACAATTCAAAACCATGGGATAG
>NC_134895.1:10047428-10052428 GCF_041734735.1 Babylonia areolata
ATATATAAACATTGGAAATAGACTTGTTCTGCTATTTCAACTCGAAGCTGCCTTGGTTATACAAATATCTGGATTGTTGAAGGTTAAACCAAAAAAACAAAACAAACAAAAACAGCAACAACAAAAAACAAACAAACAAAAAGACACAAAAACACACACACAAAAAAACAACAAAAAAAACAACTGTTATGCTCGACTGAACTATATCAAGATGACCCTTAACGGAAGAGAATGATTGACAGAGCGAGACAAGCAGACGAACAGGCAGACAGAGACAGAGACAAAGAGAGACTGGCAGACAGAGACAGACATGTGGAGTGATGGCCCAGAGGTAACGCGTCCGCCTAGGAAGCGAGAGAATCTGAGCGCGCTTGTTCGAATCACGGCTCAGCCACCGATATTTTCTGCCCCTCCACCTTGAGTGGTGGTCTGGACGCTAGTCATTCGGATGAGACGATAAACCGAGGTCCCGTGTGCAGCATGCACTTAGCACACGTAAAAGAACCCACGGCAACAAAAGGGATGTTCCTGGCAAAATTCTGTAGAAAAATCCACTGCGATAGGAAAAACAAATAAAACTGCACGCAGGAAAAAATACCAAAAAAAATGGGTGGCGCTGTAGTGTAGCGACGCGCTCTGCTCTCCCTGGGGAGAGCAGCTCGAATTTCACACAGAGAAATCTGTTGTGATAAAAAGAAATACAAATACAAAAATACAGACAGACAGACAGACAGACAGGGAAACAGAAGTGAGAAAACAAGAAGACGGAGCATCGATCCGTAGATAAACAGACAGACAGACAGACAGACAGACAGTATCAGTATCAGTATCAGTAGCTCAAGTAGGCGTCACTGCGTTCGGACAAATCCATATACGCTACCGTAACACCACATCTGCCAAGCAGATGCCTGACCAGCAGCGTAAGGCTACGCGCTTAGTCAGGCCTTGAAAAAAAAAAAAAAGAGAAAAGAAAAAAGTAAATGAATATTTAAATTTAAAAAAGAAAGAAAGAAGGAAAAATATACTCGTAATAATAATAATAACAATGATGATGATAATGATAATGATAATAATTAAAATGACGATGATGATAATGATGATAGTGAGAAGAAGAAGAAGAAGAAGAAGAAGAAGAAGAAATAATAATAATAATAATAATAATAATAATAATAATGTGATGATAATGATAATAATAATAATATAATAATAATAATAATAATAATAATAATAATAATAATAATAATGAGAAGAAGAAGGAGAAGAAGAAGAAGAAATAACAATAATAATAATAATAAGAAGAAGAATGAAAGAACAAAACAAAAACAGACGGAATGTGACAATCTGCTTTAATCTGAGCGGGGAACAACAACAACATTAACAACAACTGAAAATGCCAAGACGTCATGTATGACATACTGGGAAAGGTGCGCGCAAGAAGACGGTTAATGATTAGCAGACCTACTTCCTTCACCTACTTTTTTTTTTTTTTTTTTTTAAGGTAATAAAGGTATTATTGCACGTTTCGGGTTTCTCGACTTTTCCCTTGAGACGATGACCGAATTTTGCAGTTTTTGCTTGCTCCACTTTTAGAGATCGTACTTTGCATTGATTTTTTTTTTTTTTTTTTTTTTTTTTTCAAACCATGACTGTATTTTACGTCTTCAATTGCTCTGGTTTTTTTTCTTCTTCTTGTTCTTCTTCTTCTTCTTTTAAAACACTTACTGTACTTTGTGTGTTTCAATTGCTCAGAGTTTCTTTCGTTCTTTTGCTGTTTTTATGCATTGAGACAGACAGATAGCGAGATAGAGAGATATGGACGCTGTGCTTTCCACGAGCGACGCGCTCTCTCCTGGGAGAGCAGCCCGATTTTCACACAGAGAAATCTATTGTGATAAAAAAATAAATACAAGTACAAATGTTTCAATTGCTCGTGGTGTGTGTGTGTGTGTGTGTGTGTGTGTGTGTGTGTGTGTGTGTGTGTGTGTGTGTGTGTGTGTGTGTGTGTGTGTGTGTGTGTGTGTGTGTGTGTGTGTGTGTGTGTGTGTGTGTGTGTGTGTGTGTGTATTTTTGTGGGCTTTCTTTGTGTTTGTTTTTTTTTGCTAGTTTTTGTTTTTGTTTTTGTTGTTGTTGTTTTTGTTGCCTTTGTTGTTGTTTCTTTGGTTGGTTGGTTGGTTGGTTATTTTTGTTGTTTGTTTGTGTGTGTGTGTGTGTGTGTGTGTGTGTGTGTGTGTGTGTGTGTGTGTGTGTGTGTGTTTATTTGTTATTGTTATCTTCTTTTTTTTTCTTTGAGACGCTGACTTTGCATGATTCAGTTCAGTTGCTTGTTTGCTGCTGCAGTTGTTGTATCGTAAATGCTGTCGGTATTGTTGTTAATGTTCTTGTAGGATGCTAAAACGTTGCCTGCTTTGCATGTTATGATTGCTAGAGGTTGTTTGTTTGTTTGTTTGTTTGTTTGTTTGCTGTTTGTTTGTTTGTTTTGTTTGTTTGTTGTTTGTTTGTTTTTGTTTGTTTTTGTTAGTTTTTTTAGTTTGTTTGTTGTTTGTTTGTTTGTTGTTTGTTTGTTTGTTGTTTGTTTGTTGTTTGTTTGATTTTTGTTAGATTTTTTGTTTGTTGTTTGTTTGATTTTTGTTAGATTTTTTGTTTGTTGTGTGTTTTAACACTGACCGTACGTCACGTGTTCCATTGCTTTATTTTTCGGGGGGGGGGGTGGGGGGGGGTTTGGGGCGGAGGCAAGAGGGGGTTGTTGTTTTTCTTTAGGTGCTTTTGTGTTGTTGTTGTTTTTAATTATTGATTTTTTTTTTTAAGACATTGACTATACTATCGCATATTTCTAACGCTGACGATCTGTTGTGTCCCACCCACCCACCACCCACCCCCAACTACTCCACCCCACCCCCACCCCCCTCACCTCCACTACTGCCGTGTACACCACACACAAACAACACAGTTGGAGCGGAGCGAGTTCTACGCCATCGTGCACAACGTGAGCTGCGTGGTGCAGGGCAGCAACAAGATGCCCTGGGTTCTGTGCGTGCAGCCGCTGCTGGGTCTCCTCCTGGCCGGGGCCCTCTGGCTGCCAGCCTTCATCGCCGTCCTTGTCCTGCAGGTGGACGACAACTCTGGGCGTGAGTGTTGATGGGTTTTTTGGGTTTTGGGGGTTTGTGTCGTGTCGTGTCGTGTCGTGTCGTGCCGTGTGTCGTGTCGTGTCGTGTCGTGTCGTGTCGTGTCGTGTCGTGTCGTGTCGTGTCGTGTGTCGTGCGTCGTGTCGTATGTCGTATGTCGTGTCGTGTCGTGTCGTGTCGTGTCGTGTCGTGTCGTGTCGTGTCGTGTCGTGTGTCGTTTCGTGTCGTGTCGTGTCGTGTCGTGTGTCGTTTCGTGTCGTGTCGTGTCGTGTTGTGTGTCGTGCCGTGTCGTGTCGTGTCGTGTTGTGTGTCGTGTCGTGTCGTGTCGTGTCGTGTCGTGCCGTGCCGTGTCGTGGCGTGTCGTGTTGTGTGTCGTGTCGTGTTGTGTGTCGTGTCGTGTGGGTTGGGTTGGTCGGGGTGGGGTGGGGTGGTGTTGGGTTGTGTTGTGTTATGTTTGGGTTGGGTTGGGTTGGAGTTTGGGGTGGGTTGTGGTTTGGGTTGGGTTTGGGTTTGGGTTTGGTTTGGGTTGTGTTGGGTGTGTGGTATGTTTGTTGGGTTGTGTGTTGTGTGTGGTGTGTGTTATGTGATGTGTGATGTGTGTGATGTGTGGTGTGTGTTGTGTGTTGTGTTGTGTGTTGTGTGTGATGTGTGTCATGTGTGATGTGTGTTGTGTGTTTCAGTGGCACTGCCTGTCCGTCTGGTGGTCTTCGTGTTCCCTCTGGTCATCGTCAGCTGTGGCTACCTGGTCAAGTGGCGCCGCCGTTACTGGGTGGCCAAGGTACGTTATGTGCACACACGCACGCACACCCCCACACACAAACACACAAACATATGCACGCAAACACACACACACACACACACACACACACACACACACACACACACACACACACACACACACACACACACGCACGCACACACAACAGTGCACCCGCGCACGCACACACTCTCTCACTGACTCACCCACACACACACACACACTCACGCACCTTCACTTCACCTATCCACGCCCCCCCCCCCTCCCAATCCCCCCGACCCCATCCCTCCCAAGCCCCCCCCCCCCCCCCCCCCCCGCCCCTCCCCCTTCCCCCCCCCCCCCCACACACACACACACAAGGAAGAGAAGAAAAGAGGGTGAGATAAGATAAGCAGACAGCTATAAATGATGCATAAAAAGTGTCCGCCTTAAGCACCCCTCGTTCTGTAGTGCAGTGTGATTGTAGAGCTGTAAACAGACTTGGGAGGACCCAGGTTGTAAACCTGCCAAACACACACACACACACACACACACACACTGCTATAAACATCCCCTTTTGTTGGCTGTGTGTTCAGAAATGATTGCCTTGTTGTTGTTGTTGTTGTTGTTGTTACAGCTCATCAAATACTCGCTGTTGAAAAGTTATTATTTTTGATCAAAGAAAATATCTGGCTCGCGTAGAGGGTGAAACGATCTACAAAATGTGTCGGAACAGACAAAGACAGAATTCGTGTTGTGCTGTTGAACCTGTGTGAGTGAGTGAATGAGTGCTTTGCGATATTGCTGGTGTTCTGAAATGTGAGGCGCCATGTTGCAGGTGTGAGACGCCATATTGCAGGTGTTCATAAATGTGAGAGGCGCCATGTTGCAAGTGTTCATAATTACGTGAGACGCCATGTTGCAGGTGTGAGACGCCATGTTGCAGGTGTGAGACGCCATGTTGCAGGTGTGAGACGCCATGTTGCAGGTGTTCAAAACTATGTGAGACGCCATGTTGCAGGTGTTCATAACTATGTGAGACGCCATGTTGCAGGTGTGAGACGCCATGTTGCAGGTGTGAGACGCCATGTTGCAGGTGTTCAAAACTATGTGAGACGCCATGTTGCAGGTGTGAGACGCCA
>NC_134895.1:10059928-10104928 GCF_041734735.1 Babylonia areolata
ACATCTTCCACAGGCTGCAGTAGTCACAGATAACCACACACATCTTCCACAGGCTGCAGTAGTCACAGACAAACCTCAAACATCTTCCACAGGCTGCAGTAGTCACAGATAACCACACACATCTTCCACAGGCTGCAGTAGTCACAGATAACCACACACATCTTCCACAGGCTGCAGTAGTCACAGATAACCACACACATCTTCCACAGGCTTCAGTAGTCACAGACAGACGACAAACATCTTCCATAGGCTGAATTAGTCACAGACAGACCACACACAGACGGTAGTAGTCACAGAGACCTCAACCATCTTCCATAGGCTTCAGTAGTCACAGACATGCTGCAGTAATCACAGACAGACCACAAACATCTTCCACAGGCTTCAGTAGTCACAGACAGACCTCAAACATCTTCCACAGGCTTCAGTAGTCACATACAGACCACAAACATCTTCCAAAGGCTTCAGTAGTCACAGACAGACCTCAAACATCTTCCACAGGCTTCAGTAGTCACAGACAGACCACAAACATCTTCCAAAGGCTTCAGTAGTCACAGACAGACCACAAACATCTTCCACAGGCTTCAGTAGTCACAGACAGACCACAAACATCTTCCACAGGCTTCAGTAGTCACATACAGACCACAAACATCTTCCACAGGCTTCAGTAGTCACATACAGACCACAAACATCATCCATATGCTGCAGTAATCACAGACAGACCACAAACATCTTCCACAGGCTTCAGTAGTCAAAGACAGACATCAAACATCTTCCACAGGCTTTAGTTGTCAACGACAGACATCAAACATCTTCCACAGGCTTCAGTTGTCAACGACAAACCACAAACATCTTCCACAGGCTTCAGTAGTGACATACAGACCACAAACATCTTCCACAGGCTGCAGTAGTCACAGACAAACTTCAAACATCTTCCACAGGCTTCAGTTGTCAAAGACAGACATCAAACATCTTCCACAGGCTGCAGTTGTCAAAGACAGACATCAAACATCTTCCACAGGCTTCAGTTGTCAACGACAAACCACAAACATCTTCCACAGGCTTCAGTAGTGACATACAGACCACAAACATCTTCCACAGGCTGCAGTAGTCACAGACAAACTTCAAACATCTTCCACAGGCTTCAGTAGTCAAAGACAGACCTCAAACATCTTCCACAGGCTTCAGTAGTCAAAGACAGACCTCAAACATCTTCCACAGGCTTCAGTAGTCAAAGACAGACCTCAAACATCTTCCACAGGCTGCAGTAGTCAAAGACAGACTACAAACATCTTCCACAGGCTTCAGTAGTCAGAGACCACACACATCTTCCATAACCTGCAGTCGTCACAGACCACAAACATTTTCAACAAGTTGGGTGCGGGGGGTTAAGGGGTTTGCAGAAGAGAAGAGGCAGAGGGATGTGTGTGTGTGTGTGTGTGTGTGTGTGTGTGTGTGTGTGTGTGTGTGTGTGTGAGGTAAAGGCACTAACATTCATCCCGTTCTATGTTTTGTCAGCATTCTAATGTGGGGTCGCTTCAACGACTGTTTATGAGATCGAAACGGTATTCCTTCTTCGACAGACTGGACCTTTTTTTTTTTTTTTTTTTTTTTTTTTGTTACTGTTGTTTCCATTTCAAGTTGTTATTTGGTAGTACTTCACGGTATGGGTTTTAATCCTTGTCAATAATTAATATTTTTTTTACTGAAGAAGTGGAGAACGCGTGGTGGTCCATTCTTTGACAATTATGGGACGTGGGTCTTTTGTTATTCAAATAACTGGACTTGTTTTGTAGTTGTTAATGTTGTCAGCCTTTCTATTTTGTCATCATTGATTGATAGATGTGTTGATGATGAGCAGTTTATCAACAATTAAGATGAGTGTGGTGTGTTCTGGAAGGATTGTATTGTTATAACTTGTCATTAGTGTGTGGGGGGGAGGGGGCGGGGGGGGGGGGGGGGAGGGTCAAGTTCGCATTGCCTTCATGCAAAGGTGCAAGGTAATGTGTGTGTGTGTGTCTGTGTGTGTGTTGGAGCTCATGTACGTTTATATGTATTTGATTGTGCTTTCATATCTGTGAAACTGCATGTTTGGTGCGTTTCTGTTATGCATGTCTGGGTGTATGTGTGAATGTGTGTCTTCATGTTTTACATTTATCCGCTTATTTATCACCATTGTTGTCTTATTTATTTATTTATTTATGTTTTATTATTATCATTTTATTAGTATTACTAATATTATTACTACTACCTTTTTCTATATTATAATTATTATTTATTTATTTATTTATGCAAGCTTATCTATTATTTATTCCCCCGGTTTTTTTGGTTTTTTTGGTTTTTTTGTTTTGTTTTTTTCTCAAGGCCTGACTAAGCGCGTTGGGTTACGCTGCTGGTCAGGCATCTGCTTGGCAGATGTGGTGTAGCGTATATGGTTTTGTCCGAACGCAGTGACGCCTCCTTGAGCTACTGATACTGATACTGATTCATGCAAATCCCAACACCACAACTCTATCACCACCATCTCCCCTCCGCCCTCCCCTCCCCCCCCCCCCCCCCCCCCCCCCCCCCCCCCCCCCCCCCCCCCCCCGCCCCCCCCGCCCCCCGGCTCCCACCCCCCCTCTCCATCTTCACCACATAAACGGACATCAAATCGTCAACACGCGCACAAATGTTTTTTGCGGATTTGACTAAAGGGAGCAAACCTCCAATCGCCGTGGTATTATTATCACGTGTTGCCTCCCTTGAACTATCCTCCCGTGAGGCATACTGGTTCGGTTCAGTATCAATTCATCTTATTTTGTTTTAATCGCTGCGACAGTTCCTGGGTCGTTGTTCATTTCAGTATTCTTTTTCAGTTATCTGTATGTGTGTGTGTGTGTGTGTGTGTGTGTGTGTGTGTGTGTGTGTGTGTGTGTGTGTGTGCGCGTGCGCACGCGCGTTTGCGTATGTGTGTGCGGTCAGGTGTATATGTGCATGCGTGCGTCAGTGCGCGCGCGCATGTGTACAGTGAAAGAGACTGGCGTGAGAAACAGACAACTTCTTCTGGAGACAGGTTCACGAAACTTAACGCTCACCATTAACCTGATGATTGCATGTTTCGATGTCGTAACCCAACTGCACTATACAGCATTGATACCTTCGTCGGACGTGTGTATTGCCCAGTGTGTATTGATGATTAAACTTGTGGTCTATTGGAACACTTGAAAGCTTTAACTGGCGTTAAGATATTGCAGTATGATTTATATATATATATATATATATATGATCAGTGTACTCCGTGTGACTTATCTTTGTTACATAACTGATGACTGTGGCCTAACTATCGATAAACAAGGTGGATTTTTATATCGACTGCAAAAAAACGTTTTGTATTGATTTGTTTGTTGCAGTGGTTGTTCTTGCCCATGGTTATGAAGGATTTGTGTCGAATACATACACTTGTTCTTCTCTTCTACTGTTTCTCTTTCCTTCACCCTCTCTAACCCAATGCTCAGCTTATATCACAAACTGACATTAGCGTACAGTTGGGCTGCATGTTTGGCGCATATCTGTTATGCATGTGTGGGTGTATGTGTGAATGTGTGTCTTCATGTTTTACATTTATTTGCTTATTTATCATCATTGTTATCTTATTTATTTATTTATTTATTTTATTTTTATTTTTTTATTCTTCTTCTTATTATTATTATTATTATTATTATTATTATCACTACTTTTTTCATATTATAATTATTATTTATTTATTTATCTATTTATGTATTTATTTACTTATTTATGTACGCTTATCTATTATTTATTCACCTTTTTTTTTCTTTCTTTTTTGTCTCAAGGCCTGACTAAGCGCATTGGGCTACGCCGCTGGTCAGGCATCTGCTTGGCAGATGTGGTGTAGCGTATATGGATTTGTCCGAACGCAGTGACGCCTCCTTGAGCTACTGAAACTGAAACTGAAACTGGGCCAACAGCAAAGTGAGAGCTGTATGATCGGTGGTTTTTCCATGCAATGGGAAGTCAGTTACAGCTCAGTCTTTTGTGAAGGACTATTCTTTCTTTTCTTTCTTTCTTTTCTTTTGCGTTCGTGGGCTGCAACTCCCACGTTCACTCGTATATACGCGAGTGGGCGTTTACGTGTATGACCGTTTTTAACCCGCCATGTAGGCAGCCATACTCCGCTTTCGGGGGTGTGCATGCTGGGTATGTTCTTGTTTCCATAACCCACCGAATGCTGACATGGATTACAGGATCTTTATCGTGCGTATTTGATCTTCTGCCTGCGTATACACACGAAGGGGGTTCAGGCACTGGCAGGTCTGCACATAATTATGTTGACCTGGGAGATCGTAAAAATCTCCACCCTTTACCCGCCAGGCGCCGTCACCGTGATTCGAACCCGGGACCCTCAGATTGAAAGTCCAACGCTTTAACCATTCAGCTATTGCGCATGTCTGTGAAGGACTATGACCCCAGTGAAATTTGGAGGCAATAATATTGCACTGGCTCTTAGTGCTGCAGTTTTGGGGGTAGGTTGGCCTTTCGGAACAACCCCAGCGCTGACTGTTCTTGGCCGAGACAGTGGGGATATAACTTGGCCAAGACACTCACTCTCAAATTCCAGCCCAGATAGTGAGGACAGCAAATGCCTCCTCTGCGTGTTCTGGTGGTCATAGTCGGACACGACTGTTATACTCTCTCTCTCTCTCTCTCTCTCTCTCTCTCTCTCTCTCTCTGCATGCACACGAAGACATGATACACACATCCGTGCGCATGGCGTGTTTTGGGTTGTTGTTTTTTTTGTTTGTTTTTTTCCAAAGGTGTGTAAATATCGTTGTACAAGAAAAACTTGTTTGACCGAAATATAAAATTGTAAATAAAATTAAAAAAAAAACAAAAAAAAACTGTGTGTGACCAGGTTCGTACACTGAATGCTCCAGTTCACATAATATAGCCAGTCACCTGTCTGACTCTCCTCTCAACTGTGATACAGTCTTTACCACGTAATGTGGACAGTCATCATCATCATCATCATCATCATCATCATCAACATGAACATTAGTAGTAGTAGTAGTAGTAGTAGTAGTAGTAGTAGTAGTAATAGTACCGGGATCATCATCATCATCGTGATCATCATCATCATCATCATCATCATCATCATCATCATTATTATTATTATTATCGTGATCATCATCATCATCATCATCATCGTGATCATAATCATCATGAACATTATTATTATTATTATTATTATTATTATTATTATTATTATTATTATTATCGTGATCATCATCATCATCGTGATGATCATCATGAACATTATTATTGTTATTATTATTATTATTATTATTATTATTGTTGTTGTTGTTTAGTTGTAGTAGGAGGAGGAGGAGGAAAGGGAGTAGTATTTGATATGCATACTTTTTTTTTTCTGCCCCATCATCTGCACCGTTTCAGTGGCATTACTCCCACGCCGCTCATTTAGATCCCCAATACAAGGCCACACCCGGGTTCGTCCGTCACAGTTCCAGCGTCGGCAGTCCGCAGGGAACCATCGATGTTAGGTCGCCAGGATGCCACACACCAGTGGAGACCCTGCACTGCTGCTGAGTCACTTCGGTGGTGTTCAGTGGTGTCTGTTCTGATTTTGATATGGATACTTATATAGCGCCTATCCTCGGTCGCAGACCAAGCTCTAGCTAAGCGCTTTTCAAACTCGGGGTCATTTGCACAACAGGCTGCCTACCTGGGTAGAGCCGACTGACGGCTGTCATTGGGCGCTCATCATTCGTTTCCTGTGACATTCAATCAGAGTTCCGGCACGGACATACACACACTCAGACAGACATGTAACAGTCGTCGTCGTCGTCGTAGTAGTAGTAGTAGTATCAGAGGTTGGTTTTTTTGTGGGTTTTTTTGTTTTTTTGTTGTTGTTTTTGTTTGTTTGTTTGTTTGTTCTTGCTGTTGTTGTTGTTGTCATTATCATTTGGATTATATATTATACTATTATCATCAATACAACCCCCTACCCCCACTCCACCCCTCCCCCCTGAAAACGGAGAATGACCGCATACAGAATGGCCATACACGTGAAAGCCCACTCGTGTTTTCGAGTGAACGTCGGACTCGCAGTACACGAGAGAAGAAGAAAAAGAAACATCATCATCGTGATCATCATGTTCATCATCATTATCATCATGATTATCGTCATGATCATTATTATTATTATTGTTGTTGTTGTCGTCGTCGTTGTCGTCGTCGCCGCCGTCGTCATCATCATCATCATCATCATTACGTCACATTGATTGTGTGTCTCCCACTCTCCCTCAGTCTGGCGGACTTGTGTACCCTTCTAATGATGACTGAGTGTGTTTGTTTTTGTGTGTGTTTTTTGTTGGTGTTGTTGTTGGTGTTGTTGTTGTTGTATTTTGTGTGCTGTACCTGTTATTATTTCGTGAAATTCTGGTCAGAAGACGAAACTCAGGAGACGCATTACAAAAACAACAACAACAACAACACGGACACACGTGTATTATGATGACTAAATAAATGAATAATGATATTGATGTGTCTGGTTGGCTGGCTTGTTACAGAAGATAAAAATCAACAAACTGGACGTGTGTGTGTGTGTGTGTGTGTGTGTGTGTGTGTGTGTGTGTGTGTGTGTGTGTGTGTGTGTTTGTGGCCTGGTCTTTAACCCCTTGACTACTGCAGACATTTCTGCTTGTCAGTGAAGGGCTGTCATCTCTCTGAGATAGAAGAGAACTAACAAGTATGATGTAAGTCACCTTTTTTTTCTTTTTTTTTAATGTTCCTTTTCTTACTTTTTATCCGCGAAAGCAACAACACCATCGAAAAGTATAGGTAAGTAGTAGTCACTGCAATTCAGTCCCAGGCCACACTGATTTAATTTCAATAAGGTTCAGCAATCAAGGTGTTAAATATATTTCCATTGGGGGGGGGGGGGGCGAGGGGGGAGGGCGGAGGGGGAGGGAGAGAGGGAGCAACCAATCACATGCCATATGGAACAACCCTTTTGTTGCCGTGGGTTCTTTTACGTGCGCTAAGTGCATGCCGCTGCACACGGGACCTCGGTTTATCGTGGGGGAGAACATATCGGCGGCTGAGCCGTGATTCGAACCAGCGCGCTCAGATTCTCTCGCTTCCTAGGTGGACGGGTTACCTCTAGGCCATCACTCCACTTCGAACTAAGAGCGTCTAGTCATTCGGATGAAACGATAAACAGAAAACTTGTGTGTAGCACGCACTTGGCGCACTGGGGCAAAAAAATGTCCTCTGACAAAAGAAACCCACTCCGATACGTACATAAATATATGCATGCACTCAAGGTCTGATTAATGCGTTGGGTTATGGTGCGATGGCTTAGACGTAACGCGTCCGCCTAGGAAGCGAGGAAATCAGAGAGCACTGGTTCGAATCCCGGCACAGTCGCCAGTATTTTCTCCCCCTCCGCTAGACCTTGAGTGGGGGGTCTGGACGCTATAGTCATTTGGATGAGACGATAAATCGAGGTCCCGTGTGCGACATGTACTTATCGCACGTAAAAGAAGCCACGGCAGCAAAAGGGTTGTCCCTGGCGAATTTCTGTCAAAAAATCCACTTCGATAGGAAAAACAATTAAAGAAGAAATTTGAAGGAAGAAATCTATCAAAAAATAAAAATAGTTTGTTAGTTTTTTTGTTGTTGTTGTTGTTTGGGTTTTTTTGTTTTTGTTTTTGTTTTTTGTTTTTGGGGGGTGGGTTGTTTGTTTGTTTGCTTTTTTTAATGTGGCGTACTTAGTGTAGCGACGCGCTCTCCTTGGGGAGAGCAGCCCGAATTTCACACAGAGAAATATGCTGTGACAAAGAAGAGTAAAGCAATACAATACAATACAATACAATACAATACAATACAATGTTGCTGTCAGGAATTTGCCTTGCAGATGTGGTATAGCGTATATTTGTTCGAACACAATGACGCCTTCTTGAGAAACTGAAACCAACATGTGAGAGTACGCTACCATTGGGATAACACTTTTACAATCAGCTCCACTTAAACTTTAAATCGGTATTTTGAACATTTCTCGACCGTTATAACTCTGGCCTGCTCCAAAAAGGAAACCGTACACACAAAGGAACAAATCTTAACCAAGACGACCTCTCAACATAACTCAACTAAATCGACAGCCACTTATTTGTCAACGAGTCGGGAATATATCAATGGAGTGGTGTGTGTCCATCGAGATCGATGATGACCATCGTTATCATCCAGCTGGGGGATTGGGGGAGGGTGGTGGTGGTGTGGGGGATGCTCATGAATCTATCTGTGAGTGCGCAGATGGCTGAATAGTCCAATCTGCGCACGAAATGTTCGCTGACAGTTGGGGCAGACAAAGACCGGCATATCATTGTCAGGGATCAATGGAGTATAGTGAACACAAACCTTGCAACATCACATATTACCATCACACCGACCACCAAAAACTTGGCATCAACGTTTCATTGAGACCCACCAACGCTTAAGTTAAGTGCTAAGAGGAACTGTATTACAATACATCTTCTGTGCTCCATGATCACCTTCACAGCACACCTTGTGTGTGACGTGATACCTTTACAACACATCTTGTGTGTGTTGGATCACCTTTACGTGTGACATGATCACCTTTACAACACATCTTGTGTATAACATGATCACCTTTACAACACACCTTGTGTGTAACATGATCACCTTTACAACACACCTTGTGTGTAACATGATCACCTTTACAACACACCTTGTGTGTAACATGATCACCTTTACAACACACCTTGTGTGTAACATGATCACCTTTACAACACACCTTGTGTGTAACATGATCACCTTTACAACACACCTTGTGTGTAACACGATCACCTTTACAACACACCTTGTGTGTGACATGATCACCTTTACAACACACCTTGTGTGTAACATGATCACCTTTACAACACACCTTGTGTGTAACATGATCACCTTTACAGCACACATTGTGTGTGACATGATCACCTTTACAACACACCTTGTGTGTAACATGATCACCTTTACAACACACATTGTGTGTGACATGATCACCTTTACGGCACACATTGTGTTTGACATGATATCCTTTACAGCACACCTTGTATGCAACATTACCTTTGCAACACATCTTGTGTGTGACATGATCACCTTTACAACACACCTTGTGTGTAACTGCCATGATCACATTTACGGCACACCTTGTGTGTAACATGATCACCTTTACAGCATACATTATGTTTGACATGATCACCTTTACAGCACACCTTGTGTATGACATGATCACCTTTACAATACAACTTGTGTGTGACATGATTACCTTTACAACACACCTTGTGTGTAACATGATCACCTTTAAAACACACCGTGACCTTGTGTGTGACATGATCACCTTTGCAACACACCTTGTATGTAACATGATCACTTTTACAGCACACCCTGAGTGTAGCTTGATCACCTTTACAACACACCTGTATATATCGCTAAAGACATATTCTCAATGATCCTTTAATCCGAGGAACTTTTCATCGTCTTTTGTTTATTCATTTATTAATTATCTTTGTTATTCATTTGTTTATTTATCTATTTAGTTATTACCATCAGATCATATTGTATCTATTTATTTATCTATTTACTTTCTGTTTGCTTGTTTCTTTTTTTCTTTGTTTATCATTAATTAATTGATTCGTATTCTACGCGCACAAAATCTGAAGAGAACCTTTCCATGATTTCTGTCGGGAAGTAGAGTGTGGCGTTTATTTCAAGGGAGCTAAATAGCAAGAACAAGTCACAGGGGAAGCACGGTAGTCTCCCCTGAACTGTCTGTATGTTCATTTTCTTTTTGAAAGTGTGTGTGTGTGTGTGTGTGTGTGTGTGTGTGTGTGTGTGAGAGAGAGAGAGAGAGAGAGAGAGAGAGAGAGAGAGCTTTTTGTGCATGTCGGGATGTGGTGTGTAGGACTGGGGAGGTAATCAGTGTTGAGGTGTATCAAGTTTGCAGTCATTCCGGACTGAGAAGAACGGGGACGGAAGGGAGAGCATACGAGGGTGCACTGACTAGATTACGCGCGCCTTGTTCAGCGTTGAGACTGCAGGGGAACCGTGCTATGAGGACTCGGCTGATAACCATGATGGTGCTTATCATTTATCAGTGTTAGTCATTGATTCTACTGTCGTCAATCAACACAGGCTGCAAACGAGGATGAAAGGAAAAAGAAGAGAAAAAAAAAGACATAATTATAGTAGCCACAATTGGTTTTCTTTCTTTCTTTCTTTCTTTCTTTCTTTCTTTTTTTTATGGAATTAATTTCATTTATTAACTTTTTTTAATCGATTTATTTATCTATTCACACACACAGGAACAACCCTTTTGTTGCCGTGGGTTCTTTTACGTGCGCTAAGTGCATGCTGCACACGGACCTCGGTTTATCGTCTCATCCGAATGACTAGCGTCCACATCACCACTCAAGGTCTAGTGGAGGGGGGCTGGGGGGGGGGGGGAATATTGGCGGCTGAGCCGTGATTCGAACCATCGCCGGCTCAGATTCTCTCGCTTCCTATGCGGACGCGTTACCTCTAGGCCATCACTCCACATTTCCAATGACATAACGCAATAAATGGATAGATAAATAAATAAATAAACAAACAAACAAACAAATAAGTAAATAAATAAATAAATCAATATATAATAGAAAAAAAATAAAAATTAAAAAAAGATTAACTCACTCAGTACGGCCAGTCATCTCTTCTCCTCTACACAGACCCCTTGGATGTCCAGTGGGTGTCTGAATGACCCAACCTTTAGCTTCCGTCGTCAGAACTGTGGTATACTGTGTCAACATTCACCTCTTCAGTATAAGAGCGTTCCGCTTGCATTATTTTGATGATGGTAATTGGGATGAAACGCTGTTAACGTCGTCTCTTTCGCAGTTCGTATGGAGAGAGTTAAAACGATCCTCAAAAGAACCGTTCAAAGAGGAGTACAGAGGAGAGGGCAGAGAAAACGACGGACGGACAACACTGCAGGAAGAACGGAAAAATCGTTTCCAGAGACGCAGGCTTTCGATTTACAACTGACAGACTTGGGGGGTTCGCGTGAACAGTTAAATCTCCGTCATTCTGATTCCCTCGCATCTTTTAAATCTCGTCTCAAAACTCACCTTTTCCCTCAGCAGTAAGTTCATATTGTGGCAGGTCCACTTCCTTTGCGTTAGCTGTGCTTGACTATGTATGTATACATATGTATGTGTACATAACTACATGCATGTATATGAATGTGTATTGTGTGCGCGTTCGTTTATGTAAGTTTGTGCCTGCCTATGTGTGCGTATGTGTTAGGGTAGCTTTTAGATACACATGTATTGTTAAAATATATGTACGCAGTGTGTGTGTGTGTGTGTGTGTGTGTGTGTGTGTGTGTGTGTGTGTGTGTGTGCGTGTGTGTAGTCATATTTTGGTGTGTGTGTATGTAACATAGATGCAATGTTTTATGTTAACAAAGCGTTTTTGTGAAGCACCCAGAGCAGATTTCTGGATAGTGTGCTATATAAGTATCCATTGTTATTATTATTATTATTATTATTACGGTTCTACAATGAAGAAGACAAGAAAGAACACATCAAACAATGCGTGAATAGCCATAGAAATGCTAACAAAGCAAATAAACGTCCCACAACAAACTTCTACTTCACACAGAGAGAGAGAGAGAGAGACAGAGAGGGACAAGGGTTATTTTGTTTGTTTTATTTTCAAGGATAGCAGATAAGCCGCGGCGTGCCTTTTAACATACACACTGCTATGATTCGGTTCAGTGCTCGTGTTTGGAGAGGAAGACGGTAATAAGAAAGATTGTAGTTGCTATGGCAACGGCGCTGTGCATCATCAGTAGGATTTCTTGGAACACGCTCACCTGGAAAAAAAAAGAAAAAGAAAAAAAAAGTGCAGACATCATGTGATAATAATCATTATTATCATTATTATTGTTGTTGCTGTTGCTGTTATTATCATTATCATTATTATTATTATCATCGTCATCATCATCATCATTATTATTATTATTTTGTTGTTGTTGTTGTTTGGTTATTGTTAATATCATTATTGGTAGTAGTAGTAGTAGTAGTAGTAGTGTTATGATGATGATGATTATTATTGTTGTTACTATCATATTATCATTATATTATTATCATTATATGATGATGATGGTTGTTGTTGCTGTTGTTGTTATCATCGTCATCATCGTTGTTGTTGTTGTTGTTGTTGTTGTTGTTGTTGTTGTTATCATTGTTATCAGTATTATCATTATTATTGTTGTTGTTGCCGTCGTCATCATCATCATTATTATTATTATTATTATGATAATTTTATTATCAGTATTATCCTTAACAATGATAAGCAAAAGAAGAAGAAGAAGGAGTTTTGATCATGGTGACCTCGACGACAACAACCAGACCAAAAGGCAGTAAGAACAGTGATTCTCGTGGTTTTGGGGGATTTTTTCTGGGGGGGAGGGGGATAGTGGGGGGCAGGGTGGTGGGTTCAGATCCATACCTTAACATCTTCTTCTCCAGAAAGCAGAAAAGTGAGTGAGTGAGTGAGTGAGTGAGTGAGTGTGAGTGTGTGTGTGTGTGTGTGTGTGCGCGCGCGCGCCCACACACACACACACACACACACACACACACAGATCCATACCTTAACAGGCCGCTGTCTGTTGTCGTCAACAGTGTCCTGCTTGTCTTGAACGGCGTAAGATCGGGAAGAGTGGCGCTTGTTTTCATCTACCAAACAGAACACATAGATGATGAATTATTATCATTATAAGGACATTTAAACGATGATGAGAAACCGAAGAAAATATGGTCTAAAACAAAACCATACCGCTAGATATATCACTGCTGAAGCAGAACGATGAGCAGCTGAATTACAGTATCACCCCCTCTCTAAAAAGCAAAAAAATAAAGTGGAAGTGTTAGTTGTTTGCTTATTTCACTTTATTTGCCTTTCTTTTTCTTTTTTTTCCTTCTGATATCAACCCCCTCACCACCACCACCCCATTCCCCCCACCCACCCACCCACCCAAAAAAACTACGACACACAGGTACATTTATTGACAATGAAATTAACTTTAGTTGTTTTTGTTGTTGTTGTTTTATGTGGGGTTTTTTCATGTTCAAATTATCTTGTGGCATCATATCACACGTTCACACACACACACACACACACACACACTCACACTCACTCACTTTTCTGCTTTCTGGAGAAGACGATGCAAAAGAAGATGGTTTCCATGGTGACGTGCCAGACAACAAAACCTCCCAGAGCGAAGAGCATCGACATGGGAGCTAACACCTTCTTCAACAGCATTCCGAAGACAATTGTCACCACTGAAAACGGGATGCATTGAAGTTTACAGAGTCTGTTGCTAGTGTCACCGGCTATGTACATGAATACTCCCCCCCCCCCCCCCCCCCCGCGTCCCCCCCCCCCTACCCCCGCATCCCCCGTCCCCCCCCCCACCCCCCCCGGACCACCCCCCCTCCTTATTTTTTTTTCTTTTCTCTTTTTAGCTTCCCTATGGTCCTTTTTTGTTTCTTCATTTTTTTTTCGGGTTTTTGTTGTTGTTGTTGTTGTTGTTTTGTTTTGGGGTTGTTTGTTTTGTTGTGTTTTTGTTGTTGTTGTTTTTTTTTTTTTTGTTTGTTTGTTTGTTGTTGTTTTTTTGTTTTGTTTTTTGTTTGTTTTGGTTTTTTGACTCATTTATGTAAACAAAGTGAGTGTATGTTTTAACCTGGTGTTAGGATCTGTGTGTGTGTGTCCGTGATAAACTTTAACATTGACATTTTCTCTGGAAATACTTTGTCTGCCAATACCAAATTTGGCTTAAACATAGCATAAAAAAATATCTTCACAGTCATACCAATAACAGGTTGTAAGTCTCCTGAATTAAGTAGTATTTCCGAATCATTATCGGTTTATTTCGTTGATACACGTTCCGAAATCCGAAAATTCTAAAAACCACTTCCCACTGAGTTAGGCCAACCAGAAAGCAGGTTGTGTTCGAAGACAACGACATCGTTTTTCTTGTTCACAATTAAAAGGAAAGAAATACAAATTCTGGACATAACCCATACAGTCATGCTAACTACACCATCGACGTGTTTACTGCATATGAATATTCTAAAGTTGACACTGAATTAACTGGAATAAACATAAAAGAAAAACTGAATCCAGCGATTCTTTCAGCACATTGTAGACTGGTTCGTCAGTGCAGATCTAGAGTTCTACCATGTGTTGCGGTGGGCTTGTAGCGATGGCAACGTCTCATTTACCGCCGAAATAAAAGAATAATCGAGATATTACTAAAACACACAAAAGACATGACTTAAACAGCGTTATTTCGTCCACTACAATCACATCTATTTGTCTCACGAAGAAGAAAACGTCAATTTTGGTTTAATTACTAAATTCAGTCAAATGACGTCAGATGCGCTGCAGCAGTGGGCATTAGCCTGCTTGCTTCGGAACTGAACATGCATGGTTCGATCCCGCTGGCATGCTTGTGTGTGTGTGTGTGTGTTGTTTTTATCATTTTTTTTTCTTCCAAGTTTCTTTCATATGTATTTTTCTAATACAGAGCACGTTTCAACGAAAAAATTTTTTAATATCTTCTCTGTGTTTTTTATTTTTTGTTTTTTTTCTCCTCATGATTCCTTGACTGGATAAAGCGCGAAGCACAAGTGAGTCTTTTCTATTTATTTCATTTCCTGCTGTATCTTCAGTGATTTGAATCAAGCAAGTTTTCACTAATACTTATTTCCTTCTCTTTCAGGTGGACATGAGTGCTTTTGCGCGCGTGGATGAGTACTTTGTGTGTTGTGTGTGTGTGTGTGTGTGTGTGTGTGCGTGCGTGCGTGCGTGCATGCACGCGCACGCGCGTGTGTGTGTATGTGTGTGTGTGTGTGTCAAACAAATATACCAGGAACATGTGTAGCCAATGAGCACAATATTTGTCAAGTCTTCGCCAGACAGCAAGATTAGAAAATTGGTCGAAGATGCACCCTACCCAAGGAAATCGTGTAGAAGAAACAGATATCCACACAAAAATGTGAGCGTTGTGTGCACAGTGAGACAAACTGACAGCAGGGAATTATAGTGGAGTGATGGCCTAGAGGTAACGCGTCCGCCTAGGAAGCGAGAGAATCTGAGCGCGCTGGTTCGAATCACGGCACAGCCCCCGAAATTCCCCCCCCCCCCCCCCCCCCCCACTAGACCTTGAGTGGTGGTCTGGACGCTAGTCATTCGGATGAGACGATAAACCGAGGTCCCGTGTGCAGCATGCACTTAGCGCACGTAAAAGAACCCACGGCAACAAAAGGGTTGTTCCTGGCAAAATTATGTAGAAAAATCCACTTCAATAGGAAAAACAAATATAAAAAAAAAAATGCACACAGGAAAAAATACAACAACAAAAAATGGGTGGCGCTGTAGTATGGCGACGCGCTCTCCCTGGGGAGAGCAGCCCGAATTTCACACAGAGAAATCTGTTGTGATAAAAAGAAATACAAATACAAATACAAATCATTCAGTATTGACAGGAGCCCACTTCTAAATGGCCGCGCTGCAAACTCTTTACCACCAATGATGTGAGCGCCGGTGCCGATGCAACGATGCACCCAGTTGAAAACTGGTCTCCGCAGAGATGACGGCGTTGGTCGAAACAGGGCGATGATTGGCTGAAAAATACCACGTGGTGTTTATCATAACCGGCGTCAGAGCTGGTGGTTATACAGTATGTGTAACGAATACGAATAAAACTTCTGTTCATAGACATCAAATATGTCAGCATTTTTTTTTCCAGACGATGACATTCGTCGAAACAGTGCGACGATTTGGCTAAAAACATACCACGTGGCGTTTATTATAGCTGGTTTCATATAGCTGGAAGGTAGGCAGAATGTATAATCAATGTGAGTAAAACTTCGGATCTAAGGTACCAAACCTCGTGTGGTGCAAAACGTACGAGGTAAAATCTCTCATCATCAATTCTGTCGTCATAATCAATTCTGTAGTAGTAGTAGAAGAATAGAATAGAATATGTCTTTATTACCAAGTGTACCGGGGTCACAAGGAATATTGGGGAGATAGTACATAACAGGATACGAACATAAATCGAAAATCATACACAAACACAGATACAGTAGAAATAAGATCCATACAAGTGCATATCAATATAAATAGTAGTAGTAGTAGTAGTAGCAGTAGTACTTTTACCTTCTGTACCGGCATTTTTAAAAGAATTTCTAATAACTTGGAGTAGTGGTTCTTATTGTTTGTGATGAAATTAAAAACATATTATCTCTTTTATGGCATCCAAGAATATGATATTTTTATGACGCAAAATGCCACTAAAGAATTCATAATAACAAAATGACAATTTCATCATAGTGTCTCTTATTCGGAAATAGCGCTTCTTAGTTTTTCTTTAAGATACATGTTATAATTTCTTTTACTGGAAATAGCGCGTCTTAGTGGGTTTTTTTTTTTTTTTTAATACATGTTATAATTTCGCTTACAGTGTTCTAAAGCAAGGTATCAAGTTTTTGTCACTTTCATATCATATTCAGTCTTATCACTTTTAAATTAAATGTTGCAATGTTCATATATTTGTTAGACTCGACTTCGGGCTGAGAGAGTGATTGGTGTGAATGACGAGTCTTTGAATGCACATGTAATTTTCAATCGGATAAATAAAAAATATGTTGAATTGTATTGTGTTGCATTGTATTGTATTATTTTGTATAGTAGTAGCAGTAATAGTAGTAGTAGTACCTTAACAGCTAAAATCGAAAAGAGAATACAGTCCACTGAGATGAGATGCTTTCGAAGACTCCTGGGCATCTCCTACAAAGATCATATCACGAACGAAGAAGTTCGAAACAGAATCAGGCAAGTCATTGGGCCCTACGAAGACCTGTTGACCTTGGTCAAGAGACGCAAGCTCAAATGGTATGGCCATGTCACGAGATCATCAGGGCTTGCCAAGACATTCCTGCAGGGCACAGTGCAAGGAGGGAGAAGGAGAGGCAGACAGAGGAAGAGATGGGAGGACAACATCCCAGAATGGACGGGCTTGAGGTTGAGCGATACAGTCAGGAGGTCAGAAAACCGAGAGGATTGGAGGATGCTGGTTGCCAGATCACCTGTGGCGCCCCAACGGTCCACAAGACTACGGGATAGGGAAAGGGGGAGTAGTAGTAGTAGTAGTAGTAGTAAAAAAGCAATCCAGTGATGCAATAGTGTTGTTTTCATTTGCAGTTTTCTTTCCGTTGTATTAACTGTTATCACACTCACATATCACACTCACGTTCAAAATAGCGAGAGCCGTCACAATCAGACCCAAAATAGGATGCATCAGTGAGAACATATCTGTGCGACTGGTAATCTGAAAGCAACAAATTGAAACACGTACTATTAATTTCTACTCAACCACAAAAGATCTGGGGTTCTTCTAAGTTATTATTATGATGTCAGTGCCATTATCTTCATCATCCGTGTCGCCGTAGTCTTCGTGGTAGTCATCATCATCATCATCGTCATCATCATCACTCATGCACAACAATTAATTTTGGAAAAGCCACGAACTACAACTCTTCTTGTTCCCTCTCGTAACGAAAGGAGGAAGAGTAGCCGTGCGTCAAGTGGCATTCTGCATAGCAACTATAAAAATCATTCCCTCCCCCCCTCCACCACCGCCCCCTCCCCCCCCTACCGCCACCCCCCCTCTCCCCCCTTCCCCCTTCCTTTTCACTTATTTTTGACTCACTTATGTAAACAAAGTGAGTGTATGTTTTAACCCGGTGTTCGGTTGTCTGTGTGTGTGTGTGTGTCTGTGTGTGTGTGTGTGTCTGTGTGTCCGTGGTAAACTTCAACATTGACATTTTCTCTGCAAATACTTTGTCAGTTGACACCAAATTAGGCATAAAAATAGGAAACATTCAGTTCTTTCCAGTCATCTTGTTTAAAACAATATTGCACCTCTGGGATGGGCACAAAAAATAAAAAATGAAGCCTAATTATATGCAAACTGCACTTACTGTTATATTTATATTTTTTGTATTCTCTAAACTTGGCACTTTGATCTGATATTCTGAACCAACAACAAGAGCAGCCATTATTATCATTTTTTGTTCAAACAGGAACTTCTTTTGCTAAGCATGGAAGTTTTATTTATTTTGCAAACGTTTTGGTTCAGATAGTAAAAAGGGGAAATTACTCTGTAATTAATGCTAGGGGACTTAATTCGCTTTAAACTGATCTTTCTCATCTTAAACATTACATTTTGAAATTATACTCAATACATAAAAAGCTTGGATTTTTGTGTATCACAAGTGAGTCTTGAAGGCCTTGCCTCTCTTGTTTTTCTTATTCTTTTTTCATGACGGTGGTGGGGCGCTTTTTGAATGATTTATTTCAAATGAATTTCTGAATCCGTTAGTTTACAATGATAAGAAACTCAAGGAAGAGCTGGACAGTACAAGGTCTTCAGGGAAGAAGCCCCCCTCAGTCAAGTGTTTCGGCCCTTAACAATGTGCTACCTTTAGCGTGTAACAGTACGTAGTCTCAGAAAATAAAAGAGTGTGGGGGGCGGGGGAGGGGAGAGAGGGAGAGACAGAGAAAAACAGAGAGACAAAGACAGAGAGAGACAGAGATACAGAGACAAACACAGACAGACAAACAGGGGGGCAGACAGATAGAAAGACAGATAGGCAGACAGACAGACAGACAGACAGGCGCTCTCTACCACACCAACCTCTCTGTAACCCCCGACCTCCACAAATATGATGACCACTCCAGAGACAGTGAGCAGGACACACAGCGCCATCAGGACTCTGTGGACCTGAAACAGTCACTGACTGGGTCAAGAAATGGAATGAGGAAATAAATACATATACATATACATACATATATATATATATATATATATATATATATATATATATATATATGTATGTGTGTGTGTGTGTGTGTGTGTGTGTGTGTGTGTGTGTGTGTGTGTGTGTGTGTGTGTGTGTGTAAACAGATATATTTAAATAAAATTCCGAATGAGAATAAATAAACGAATTAATAAATGAATCACACACACACACACACACACACACACACACACACACACACACACACACATATATATATATATATATATATATATATATATATATATTCTCACCTGAAACCAAACGTCTTTACCCCGTAGTTGCGTACCCTGAAGGAGCCCTTTGTAGTGACGTGCGATGATGACGCCGATTGACGTCACCGTCAACCAGGCAATCATCATCAGGCATCCTGCATCAGAAATGACGTCATGTCGGTAAGCTGACTACGCAGTGCACCAGGTTCTGAATGCATTTCCGGTTGTTGTTGTTGTTGCTGTTGCAATGCTCTCTTTGCCTTACATGTTTACAGATTACATAATACTTTATTATCTCAACAAGAGAAGCTGATTTGTGGTGTAAAACACATAAACAATACACGGAAATCACAGTCATTCAACGTGTATATATAAAAGACATAAAATGTTTAGATTGCAACCCATGCGTATAATAAATAATCACAGTAGATAACAACAACACAACAGAAACCTTTAAAAGAGTAAATCATACAAACATCAACACAGCCTTACATGTGCAACACAAAATCAGTTAAAGGATATGAATAAAATAGGCATGAAATAGCATACTAAAAGTAGACATAAGACACAAAAAGATTACAATACAGAATCATAAATAATCGCCCCTTTAGTGATTCCATAGGCCTGCCACAATAATGCATTATCATTCCGAGGAAAAAAAAAAAAAATATATATATATATATAAAAGAATAATTAAAAAAAAATTTAAAGATTTTTTAAAATACCGGAATCGTAGGCGAATAAACTAAATCGAGACAAGTCACTCGTAAGTAAATAAACTGAACAGAGACATATTCGTAAATAAAGCTACACGAACGGGTTTTTTTTTTTTTCTTTCTTTCTTTCTTTGTGTGTGTGTGTGTGTGTTTTGGGTGTGTTTTTTTTGTTATTTTGGTGTTGGTAATGTTACTTGTTTTGTTTTTTCGTTTGTTGTTGTTGTTATTGTTGTTGTTGTTGTTTTAATTCAATTCTCTGTGGGTTCATAGTGTCTCCAGAGATATTTCAAGCGAAAATGCCCAACTTGGTAAATTTGATCAATCATATTCATCAGCGCTTTCTTCCATGCAAAAGCGGTATTTAGCCACCCCCCATCCCTCCCCCCCCCCCCCCCCCCCACTCCCCCCACACACACACACACACCCACTACCACTACAATGATACTAAGAGGGACAATAAAAGTAACAATTATCATAGTAACAGTAACAAAACGTCGATACCGACTTCGGAGAGGAGAATTTATTGACGGAGCAATAGCACTTTACGTTTGGTGGACTGCAATTTCTTACGATTGTCTGAAGACTGAGGAGATTTTCTAAGCAGTGTAGTATGCATTGGAATTTATCACACACACACACACACACACACACACACACACACACACACACACACACACACACACACACACATTCGTAGTAGTAGTAGCAGTAGCAGCAGTAGTAGTGGTTGTGGTATCGATGTATTTGGTTGTGGGGGTTTGTTGTTGTTGTTTGTGTGTGTGTGTGTGTGTGTGTGTGTGTGTGTTTTGTTTGTTTGTTGTTGTTGTTGTTTTTATATCTTTATTATTATCGTCATCATTATCATTATTGTTAGTATCATCATCACACATCATCATGACACAGTGGCCTACTGACCATGAGCATGGATGAGGGCATCGCTCAGTTTCTGGGTTTCAAAGCTGCCCACCGCACGCAGACTGACCTTGTGGGACGACACCGACCTGTATGTGTGTTGCTGCTTTCTGTCCGTGCCTGGACAACGAAACGGAGTCAGCCAATAATGATGTGGTGCAGAATACAAAATACTTCATCATTAACTCATTGCTCCCTGTGTCCGCTTCCAAATTTGCCTCATGAAAACGGTTTTCACATTCCTACATAGGCATAATCCGTAAGGAAATGGAACTAACTTATACAGTATTTCTGTGTGTCCACACATAACGACTGAGGTAAAACATTATATTTTCTCACTGTGCATTACGAAAGCAGAATTCAGGAAGCCCCCATCTACAAGACCGAGCCTAGCCAGCAACCTGGGAAAATCTGGCTTCCAAACCAAAGTCCTTGCCATAGAGATTGGTGCAAGAGGGATTGTGGGCGCATCTGCCCACAGCCTCATGAAACAGCTGTCGATTTCTGGCAGAGAGAGGACATGGGCTCTCAAGGCAATGGCAGAAGCAGCAGAAAAGAGTTCCAGCTGGATCTGGTCGAGGAGGAATGAAAGTAAACTTCATAAGGATGAAATTTTCCCTACTCAAACTAGGCGTATGATGGCTCAGTGGTTAAAACGTCTGCCAGAAAAGGTTACTCAGTCCTGAAGTGGCGACCACCCTGGAGGCGCGGGTTCGAACCTGCTGAGGACCAGGAAAACAGAAAAAAGGAAAGGCGGCAATACAAGGGCATCCAGGAGTCATGACCTGGGTGCGGCCCGGCCCCCTTAGAGTGTAAGGAGTTCAGGGCCGAAACACTTGACTGAGGGGGTCTTCTTCTCTGAAGACCTTGTACTGTCCAGCTCTCCCGGGAGTTTCTTATCACTTTTCTTCGGTGCTTCTCCCCCCCCCCCCTCACCCGTCCCAACGCCCCCCCTCCCCCCAATCAGTATGGTATGGAAGCCTACCGAGGCTGTCAAGTTCCCAGGGTTGAATGGATTAAGAGAAAATCTGAGGTAGTGATTTTTGGTGTAAAAAATACACAAACAGTTCAATACAAATCGACATGAGACATGAAATGCTTGGATGTCCACCTGGAGTAAACCACACACGCAATTGTCAATGCCATAAACATGAAATGATCACAGTAGAAATCTAAAAAGTACAACTGGAAAGGTAAGACAGAAAATATCACATATGCAATCATCACAGCACTGCACATGCAATAACCGCAGTTAATGGATTGGCATAAAATATAATATTATGATTAAACATAGACAAATAATAACAATTTGCTATTTAACATCGTGTTAAATTGAGAGGTCATATCACGCACACATACACTCTGGTACACATTTGACTGAGTCACACAGAGGGGAGACATGGGGAATAAAAGTGTGATCGACATTCTTAAATCTCTGGGGAAGCTGTATTCTGCTGGTGCGAATATTTTCAGGAAACTTGCTCGACACCTTGATTGAATGGATTTTTAATTTATTCAGCAAGAATGTATAGCACTAACGGTAAATAACCAAAATGAAAGGTAGGCCTACATACATTTGCAATCAAGTGCTTTATTCATATTCCACTACATTTATCAAACGCGGTGTTTCATGGTAAAAATTGTCAGGTATCCGTTAACTCATTTCTATAGTGCGTAAAATACTGATACAAACTGACTAGGCTATCGACATCAGGATTATGTGGACAAGCATAGGAGATTATGCTGCTGCAATAGGAGAAAGGTAAAGATAACTAGGTGTTTCAAATCAAGACCGTTTGTTTGAACATGGATTTGGACTCGTTTGGATGTGTCAAAGAGTAAGGCACGAAAACGTTTTAATATCAGAATTTAAAAATAGTTGAATAGTATGTTACAAACAAATTTGGCCTGGAGAAGAAAAAAAAAGGCAATGATTGGTCTTTGTTTTCATTCAAATCAGTATTTCAGCCGGAGAGGTATATATCAATCATAAATATCAGATGACTTAGTGTCTGCCTTGCGGGCTTATATTTTGTGAATGTTTGGTCTGCATGCTTACAAAACATACTTCGATACAGATCATGGCAGCAACATTTCTTTGTTCAATGTGTGGCGATAGTCCTGAAGACGACACACACACACACACACACACACACACACACACACACACACACACACACACAACACACACACACACACACACGCACACACACACACACGCACACACACACACACACACACACACAGACGAATCACAGACACACAGGAACGACAGACACATACGACACAGACACAGAAACACACACACACACACACACACACACACACACACACACACACACACACACACACACACACGAATCACAAATACACAGGAACAACATACGCGAATCACAGACACAAAGAACGACAAAAACACACAACATAGACACACACACACACACACACACACACACACACACACACACACACACACACAGGAACGACATACACGAATCACAGACACAAAGAACGACAAAAACACACAACATAGACACACACACACACACACACACACACACACACACACAGAGAGAGAGAGAGAGAGAGAGAGAGAGAGAGAGAGAGAGAAAGAGAGAACACACACCTGGCACCAGCTGTCCCCACACCAGCATGATGTGCCAGGGGAAGGTCAGGTCGTGCCTGGCAGGAGGACCCCCAACACCACCACCACCCTGCTGCCCGTCGTCGCCCGCCACGGACCTGCTGAAGGAGCACTGCAGGGTGCCGCTTTCGTACACTCCGGTCCTGTTGGACAGACCCTGTGGACAAGGGAAGGGAAGGGAGAGGGAGGGGAGGGGGGGGAGAGAGAGGGATATAAAGAGAGGGAGAGAGATAGGGAGGGACGGGGGGTGGGGGGGGGGGAGAGGAGAGATAGGGAGAATTGAGAGGGGAGATGTTCGCAGGGGGGTGGGGGGAGAGGGATATAAAGAGAGGGAGAGAGATAGAAGGGGACGGGGGGAGAGAGAGGGGAGATAGGGAGATAGGGGGGAGAGAGAGATGGGGGAGATGGGGGGGGAGAGAGAGAGGGGGGAGAGAGAGGGGAGATGTGGGGGGAGAGAGAGAAAGAGGGAGAGAGAAAGAGAGGGACGGGGGGAGAGAGAGGGGAGATAGGGGGAAGAGAGAGGGGGGAGATTTGGGGGGAGGGAGAGGGGGGAGAGAGAGAAAGAGAGGGAGGGGGATAGAGAGACGGGGGAGAGAGAGAGAGACAATGGAAAGTTTTCATTACACGTACACAGACACGGACGCACACAATGCGCACACATGTACACACGAGCACGCGCACACGCATGCGCGCGCGCTCACGCACTTACGTACACACACACATGCGTGCACACTCGTATGCACACATGCACCCCACACGCATACATTCACATACACAAACACACGCACTGCCTCCACCCCCACTCCACTCTCTCTCTGCCCCTTCATATATTCATCTCTCTCTCTCTCTCTCTCTCTCTCTCTCTCTCTCTCCCTCTCTCTCTCTGTACGTGTGGTGTGGTGTGGTGTGGTGTGTGTGTGTGTGTGTGTGTGTGTGTGTGTGTGTGTGTGCCCAATGTGTGGCGAAAGCCCAGAAGATGAATATCATTTCATATTTAACTGCACAATATACGAAGAATTGCGGGAAAAACCCCCATAAAAAACCAAAAAAATCTGTACTCTTTACAATACAGCTTTTGCGCAGAGAAAGGATTTGTTTGGAACACTGATGACAGAAAATGAAGAAAGGATATTTGCGCTTTCAAAATATGTATCCGAGGCAGCAAATATACGCAAAAAGATAAAATACTCATTAATCAATCAAAAAAATAGTATGGGTTCTATGAGGAAAAAAAAAGCATAGATAAGCATAGCCACGCTTTTTTTTTTGCTTTTTTTTTTTTAACATGATAATAATCATGTGCAATGGCCACCAGCTTCTGTGACTTTGTCCAGCTGAAGGCAGTTTCAGTTTCAGTAGCTCAAGGAGACGTCACTGCGTTCGGACAAATTCATATACGCTACACCACATCTTCCAAGCAGATGCCTGACCAGCAGCGTAACCCAACGCGCTTAGTCAGACCTTGAGAAAAATAAATAAATACATTAAAAAAAAAAGAAAAAGAAAAAAAAAGAACTACTACTAATAATAATAATATGTATAAGGGGTTTTTTTGTTGTTTTTTTTTAATGAACGATGATCTTTGTAGTTGCATTTCTTGTAAAGAGAGAGAGAGACAGAGAGAGAGGGGGGACGAGAGAGAGTGTATGTGTGCGTGTGTGTGCGCGTGGTGTGTGTGTGCGTGGTGTGTGTGTGTGGGGGGGGGGGGGGTAGATATGCAATGCGGTTTGGCTGACTGAAATGGAGAGGCACGTAAATTTCAGTAATCTGTATATTTGTATATAGCTATTTCCATTGGTGCCATTTAATTTATCTTTTTATTTTCGATTCATTTTATTCATTTTATTTGTTTGTTGTTTTCTTCTTATGTTGGACATGTGCTGCTGCCAAAAAGAAAATCTCTGTACCAAAGTATAGACAAAAGTTTGTGTATTGTGTGTTGTGTATTGTATAATACATGAATAATAATATGTACAATGTATAAGCTAAAGGCAATGAATACAATTCATCGTGAAAAGTGGCCAAGCCCATCTATCTCACCCCGTCTGAGTATCGGGCGTTGCTTTTGCCCGAGTTGTAGGAAGACATGACCCGCACTGTGCCTCCGGTGAACACACATTCCGTCACGTCATCCTCACCCTGCAGGTAGGGGAAAGTTCCTTTATTTATTTATTTATTTATTTATAGTCTGTTCATCTAAGATGATGATAGTAGACTGAAAATAGATGATATTATTACTATCATTTGGATTATTATCATTTCTATCATGGTGATGATTGTTATTATTGATTAGAAATCGACATTTCTGTTTATTCGAATGAAAAGGGGGGCGGTTGAGGTAAAAGGGGGAGGGGTGTGTGTGTGGGGGGGGGGGGGGGGGGCGGGGGGGGGGGGGGCAAGGGGGAGGGGACTAAGAAAGGAAGAGACAGACAGACAGAGAGAGAACAGAATGTGGAAAAGATAGAGTACAAAATCTAAAATGGAGAGGGTGAGGGGAAATAACAACAGCAAAACATCAAGAGTTCAGTCACTTTGTCATGGCTGGTTGTTGGCGGTCTTATTTTGGTTTGCTTATTTCGTTTTGTTGTTGTTGTTGTTGTTGGATGTGTGTGTGTGTGTGTGTGTGTGTGTGTGTGTGTGTGTGTGTGTGTGTGTGTGTGTGTGTGTGTGTGTGTGTGTGTGTGTTGTTTGTGAGTGCGTACGTGTGCGCACCCGCCTGTATTTTTAACTTGAACATTATCATTTTCTCATAAAGTTCTAGATTTCTGAAAAAACAAACCTGAACATTATAAAAAAGTGAATTGACCCCTTTGTTTTTCACGCACTCCCTCATCACAAAAAACAATAGCCACACTACCGCAAAAAAAAAAGAAAAAAAAAAAAAAAAAAAAAAAAGCTGTCTGTAAAGTGACTTTCGAGGAATCGTAAAATCCTTACTGCAGACGGACATTTAGAACGTACTTCCGCTCACATCAGGCAGACTACCATCATCATCATCATCATCATCCATAATCAGTGTCGTCATCGTCATCATCATCATCGTCGTCGTCGTCATCACCATTATCATCATCATCAGTGTCGTCGTCGTCATCATCGTCATCGTCATCAGAGGCAGATAGAAAAAAACTTATCAATATCTATGATGCAGAGGAAATTATCGAACATATTAATTCATGAATATGAAATTAACATCACTGTATCTTTGCCATGATTCTTTCGAAAATGGTGAATAAAGTCTGTATTCTTTAATGTTTACTGTTTACACAATGATTTACAAGCCTACAAAGAACAGAAATTATTTTTAAAATCATTAAAAAAAAAAAAAAAAATTAAAAAGACAAATGCTAGTATCCACTTTTGACCTCTCGATTTTCTTCGTCAAAAGAAAACATGACACATTAATGGGTATATTTTCTTGTTAACACTTCAAAGCACACTGCTTTGTAAAACGCACAACCTTCCTCAAAAGTCGGTGGGTGGGGGAATCGCCTCGACTGTGAGAATATTATACGCATTTTGAAGGCTATTAAAATTTAATGGAAAACGCTTCAGGCTAAATTAATATATATTTAGCAAGCGATCATATAAACACAAACACGTTTCTTTTCTTCTGTTTGTGGAGTGAACATGAAATTTTGCACTTAGTTACTGCGCTTGCGCAGAATGTCGTCAGGAGTGGAGATTTTAAAGCTTTTTTATTTTTTTTAATTTTTTATTCATAAACGATTCTATCACTTTGTGGGCCGAATGTGAATGTGCCCGTTAACTCTCTCCATACGAACGGCGAAAGAGACGACGTTAACAGCGTTTCACCCCAGTTACCATCATCAAATTATTGCAAGTGGAAGGCTCTTATACTGAAGAGGTGAATGTTGACAAAGAATACCACAATTCTGACGACGGAAGCTAAAGGTTGGGTCATTCAGACACCCACTGGACATCCGAGGGGTCTGTGTAGAGGAGAAGAGAGGCCTGGCCGTACTGAGTGAGTTAAAGAAAAAAATGAGGGCAGGTTTACCGAAGGGAGAGTGGTTGGTGCAGGGAGAGGAGACCAGTAACCTACGACTTTTTGCTGTAAACTTTTTTTTTTTCAGTAGAACTTTTTTTTTAAATTTTACCACAGAATTAAAACAGATTACAGACCACACCTAAAGCCTGTTTAACACAAAGTAATATCTTTGAACACAGAAGAAAAGTAATCTAATTAATAAGAATAACTGCACATGATTATTGAAGTGAAAAGAGTAGATACACCAAAATTGGGATAAGATAAATCATTTTGAATAAAAACAACCACTAGCATTATCATCAGTTAGTCTGATTTACACAGTATACACAGTACAACTGTCTATAATATTCTAAAGAAATCACCTTTGAACAATACTATTATCCAAATTTGAAAAATCCGAGTACAAAGTTTTCTTTAGAAAAATTAAATCCGTTTCGAGGGATAAGAAGAAGAAGAAGAAAGACAAAGCGTTGATATGCGTTCGTGCAACGGATTTGGAAAATTAGATTTCTTTTCTATTCACTATATTAAAACGCTTTCTTCTGTCCTCTTTTCTCTCTCTCTCTCTCTCTCTCTCTCTCTCTCTCTCTCTCTCTCTCTCTCTCTCTCTCTCTCTTCAGTTTGAATATGAATATTTCGCCTGTTTATATTTTGTTTCCTTTCAAACCAAAACACCGCAGCAACAGCAGCAGCAGCATCAACAACAACAACGATGAACGATGAAAAAGAAGATTAAAATCACGATCACGAGGAAGAAGAGAAAAAGGAGGATGGGAATGAAGTTAAATGCTGTATCATATTTTAAAAAGATTTGGATGATGATGATGATGATGATGATGATGATGATAATAATAATAAGAAGAAGAAGAATATTGAAGTTAAATGCTGTATCATATGTTAAAAAGATTTGGAAAAAAAAGATGATGATGACAATAATGATGATACAATAATAATGATCATGATAATGATGATGATAATGATGATAATGATGGTGATGATGATGATGATGATGATGATGATGATAATGATGATAATGATAATAATAATAGTAATAATAATAATAATCATCATCATATTGAAGTTAAATGCTGTATCATATGTTAAAAAGATTTGGAAAAAAAGATGATGATGATGAGAATAATAATGATGATAATAATGATGACAATGATGATGATGATGATGATAATCATCATCATCATCATCATCATCATCATTAATAATAATGATGATGATGTGATGATGATATGATAGTAATAACAATAAATCATCATCATCATCATCATCATCATCATCATCATAATGATAACAACATTAATGGTGGTGATGATGATGATAATAATGATGATAATGATTATTATCAGTATTATTAGTTGTAGTTTTTTTTTATGACAATGATAATGATTATTATCATCATTATGAATAGACACATAAATAAAAAGATGAATAAATAGACAAACAAACAAACAAACGAAAACAACCATATTGACGCTAAGCACTAACCATAACTTCGTCACCGGACAGCCCCACGGCCACGTAGAGTTCCCCGGAACCGATGTAACCCCGCAGGGTGAAATGCACGTGCTGTGACGTAGGCTGCCACGTCAGCATGACGGTGGCCTCAGGGTTGGTGATGCAGCCAAGGGACTCACTGCATTCCGAGCTCTTCCTCAACACACTCTGAAAAGCAACACGGGGAGTGAGAGAGACTGGAAGAAAGCGATTCTGTTTGATTAAAACTCTTTCCACTCCAGGTACGAGTTAACTCCTACCATCATTACTTCCCCTGTTGACTAGGTATGAGTATTCTCGCACCATCACACTATTCTAGTTTCGTTTATTTTGGATTGGTACAGTTCGCATTCTAAACTGAACCGTTTACGGATTCTGGATGCATGAAAACGAAGCTTTGTTCAAACTGATTAACTCACTCAGTACGGCCAGTCCTCTCTTCTCCTCCACACAAAACCCTCGGATGTCCAGTGGGTGTCTGAATGACCCAACCTTTAGCTTCCGTCGTCAGAACTGTGATATTCTTTGTCAACATTCACCTCTTCAGTAAAAGAGCGTTCCGCTTGCAATATTTTGACGATGGTAATTGGGTTGAAACGCTGTTAACGTTGTCTCTTTCGCCGTTCGTATGGAGAGAGTTAAATCAAATTTTCTCCATCGATTTTCGCTATTTTAGTGAATCACTCTGGGTTTGTTTTTCTTTTTCTTTTTCCTGCAGTGATATCATGTAGTGGTGGTTCAGGGGAGGTGTAGCAGGCATGTAGCGTGGGATGGAGTGAGTTAAATTGACAACGTGACAAATACCGGAGACTGAAGCTAGAGACTGGGAACGTCCAAAGAATATATTTTTCACATTAGGATGTCATCATTTAAAAACTGAATTAACAACAGGTAGGAGTGGGATTGCATGATGAGTTCAGTAGAAGAGGGTGTGGGGGATGGGGGGGGGGGGGCGGGACAGAATACATGGAGGGTGGAATCTGGAAAGAGAGAAAAAACAAACAAAAAAAAGGCCTATATTTAATGGGAATTACTTAATGAATTCGTCAATCGAACAAAAGAACCAACTGGTAATGAATATCAAAAGAAAAACATGGGCCTATATTTAATGGGGATTACTTAATGGGACTTCTTAAAAGTGATTTCGTCAATTTAACAAAAAGAACCAACTGGTAATGAATAATTATTAAAAGAAAAAAGTATTTTTTTTAAAACGGTCCCAGTTACTGTATGTGACATACATACTTTCATGTAAGTGAGGGAAACAGAAAAAGATAAGGGCACACACACACACACACACACACACACACACACACACACACACACACACACACACACACACACACACACACACACACACACACACACACACACACACACACACAATTTCGTGCGTGTACTCTCTCTCTCTCTCTCTCTCTCTCTCTCTCTCTCTCTCTCTCTCTCTCTCTCCCTCCTTTCTTTCCAACCCACTATGTGTGATTTGTCTGAACGTGCAAGAAAGGGATGTGCAGCTATCTTTAAAATGCTTTGGTCTATTGGTGAACACTCCCCTAGTATTTTTTTCAAACTATTTGACATGCAAATCAAACCAATTTTGACATACGGAGCAGAAGTTTGGGGTTTGACTGGAAATCAAGAGTGCATTGAAAGGGTGCACTTGTCTGCAATGAAGCGTCTTTGGGGCGTGAGTCAGAGAGCACCAAGACACTTGATTTACGGTGAACTTGGTCGCTATCCCCTGTATGTGACCACCTACTCCAAGTGTCTTAAATTTTGGCTTCGTATTGTCTTTATGGATAATGACCGTTTCCCTAAGAAAGCTTATAATGTGATGTTATCATTGCAAAATCATAATTATTGTACTTGGGCTTGCTCTGTGAGAAATGTTTTGTATAAATTTGGATTTGGTGTTGTTTGGGAGGCTCAGTATGTTTGTAATGTGAAAATGTTTATGACTGAATTTAAGCAGCGTCTAGTTGATTGCTTTACTCAAGACTGGCATTCAGCTCTCCAGTCTCACGATTTTTATGATGTGTATTCAGCTTACAACCAGTCCTTGTCACTTAAACCTGACTTGATTAATGTCAAATGTATAAATATGCGCCGTGTTTTTTTGCAGTTTGGAATTGGAATGTCCAACTTACGCTCACACTTTTTGCAGTTTAACTATGATGGGCAAAGTAGGAATTGTCCTTTTTGTGATGACACTCCGGAAACCGAAATGCATTTTCTTTTGGTCTGCCCTAAGTACTGTTCCCTGCGCTCTCAGTTTATTCCTGCTAAATTTCACAAACATCCAAGTGCATCTAAGATGTCCATGTTGTTATCTTGTGCGAGTGAGAGATTGAGTGTTAGTATATGCAAGTTTGTATTCAAAGCGTTTTCATTACGAGCAAATGCTCTAGAATCGTTATCGATGCCCATGTAGCTCAATGGTTGTCCTAGTATTCATTTCCCTGTATTAATTCTGTTTGTCCTTGTGAACTCCATTGTTATGGATCTGTGGTCTGACAATTAAAATACTTCGACTTCGACTTCGACTTCTCTCTCTCCCTCCTTAAATTGTACCTACGAATGGATTTAGATAGACACTTGAAATTTGTCATGACTAAGTTTAGATTTGGTATCTCTGAAATTGCTCCGCATCGATTACGTTATAGTAAGCATACTGAAAAAGATTTAGTTTGTCCATTATGTAAAACTGGAAAAGAAGATGAGTTGCATTTTGTTTTGTATTGTCCAGTATTGACTGATGTGAGAACACGATATATTCCATCAAAATTCTATAGGTATCCAAGTCAGCTACGGTTAAGCTTACTTATGGCTTCTTGCAAGGAAAGGATTGTGAGGAATGAATTTTTCAATTTATTTATACAAAGCATTCCAGTTGCGATCGGCAATGACTTCATGATTACTGAACTCATCCGGATTAAGATTATGATTATTAGTCAAATGCAGATACTACATTGCTGTACATTGTTTACCCAGTTCATGAGCGGCAATGGCCTTATATGAATAAACCATCCTTCCATCGGAAGAAGACATAGGCTTTCCTATTCACACTGTCCTCTTCTCATCACTTGCCAACGGGCCTATGGTTCGAAACGTCGTATCTCTCTAAGCACAGAGGATTCATCCACCACCAAAAACGTTGTTTTTTTTGTTTGTTTTTTTGTGGTTTTTTTGGTTTTTTTGTCATCCTTCCATCCATCCATCCATCCATCCATCTCCCTCTCTCTCTCTCTCGCCCTCCCAGATTCCTTCGTTTCTCTGTCATCTTTTCATTCAATCATTCCTTCACTCTTTCATTTCTTTTCCCCTTCTTTCTTTCCTTCCTCTCTTCTTCCTTTCTCTCTCCCTCCTGTCTGTAACTACACTTTACCTGAACAGCGGTAATCGTAAGAAGTACCATGACCAGCAAAGGACGAATCCTGAGAACCATTTCGCGACTGTTCTAGTTGTCGTTGTTGTTTGTGGTGTTGTCGGTATAATCACTGCAGTTTCGGTGTCTCTGGAACGGAAAGTAAAGTCAGCAACAAGTAGAATGTGTGTGTGTGTGTGTGTGTGTGTGTGTGTGTGTGTGTGTGTGTGTGTGTGTGTGTGTGTGAGAGAGAGAGAGAGAGAGAGTTTTCTTTCCAGATTGGAACACGTTGCCTGTACAAAAGTCGATTTCGGTTCATAGGATGATAGAATCGAGTTGATAAGGACGACTAACTCGTCCGTGGTATTTTTCTGTGTTTAGGTAACGAATCCTTAAAACCTGTTCCAGCACAGCAACAGTGGTGGTGTTAAGTAATAGTGGCAGTAACGTAGAAGCAGTAGGTATATCTGTACTGCAGAAGCAGTTATCGAGTTATTGTTGTTGTTGTCGCTGTTGATTGATTAAATGATTTAAAATAAACGTTATCTTCAAGCAATCTGTCTGTCTCCGTCTGTCTGTCTGTCTACCTGTCTGTCTGTCTGTCTCTCTCATTTAGTTGTTGTGTTATCAGATTCAGGTGACAGAAGCGAGAGAAATTATGGAGTGGCTGATGTGAGAAAGAAATTTCTTGAACGTGGTTTTGCTTTTTGTTTGCTTGAATTAAGGTGTTCGAGATATGAGCAATTTTAATCATTTGTCTCGCAGTAGATTAGATTGTGAATAGCAAAATTGGAATTTTCTTCTTATTTAAAATAGCGACAGATTTGATTTATGTCGAATAATTTGTCCTATGAATTACGTGTAATTTATATGATAATGAAACTTGATAGACATCTGAAACATGTTACGGCAATGTTTGAATAAGATGTAACTGAAGTAGGATACCTATCCATTATCATCGGTGTCGACAGTTATGTGCAAAAAAAAAAAGTATTTTAAGCTGTTATTTAAATAGTTTCAGTTTCAGTTTCAGTTTCAGTAGCTCAAGGAGGCGTCACTGCGTTCGGACAAAAACATATACGCTACACCACATCTGCCAAGCAGATGCCTGACCAGCAGCGTAACCCAACGCGCTTAGTCAGGCCTTGAGAAAAAAAAAAAAACCCAAAAACCGGGGGAATAAATAATAGATAAGCTTGCATAAATAAATAAATAAATAATAATTATAATATAGAAAAAGGTAGTAGTAATAATATTAGTAATAATAATAAAATGATAATAATAAAACATAAATAAATAAATAAATAAGACAACAATGGTGATAAATAAGCGAATAAATGTAAAATATGAAGACACACATTCACACATACACCCACACATGCATAACAGAAATGCACCAAACATGCAGTTTCACAGATATGAAAGCACAGTCAAATACATATAAACGTACATGAGCTCCAACACACACACACACTCACACACACACACACATTACCTTGTGTCTCCTCTACCCCCCTCCTCCATACACTCATTTCTAGTCTAAGTATCGCAGCTTCCACGACACACACACACACACACACACACACACACACACACACACAAACACGCACTCACAGAGATGAACACTTACTTGTACAAGCACATATGAAAGCACAGTCAAATACATATAAACGTACATGAGCTCCAACACACACACACACACACACACACACACACACACACACACATTACCTTGCACCTCCTCTACGGTCCCTCTCCTCTACTATTTAAATAGAGAAGAGTTATCTCACCCTTTCTGATTTTTGGCCTTAAAAAAATCAATGCACAAAATAGACAATTCAAATTTTCTTATGAGTTACTTGTACAAGTTAGAATCAAAAGACATTTCGAAATCGCGATGAGTTTCCATACAACAGACATTCAAAGACAAACACAAAGACAGATACAGAGATACAAACACAGGGAAGAGGGCGGAGGAGGAAGAGAAAGAGGAGGAGAAACTTAAACTTGCCAGCAAATTTTTGTTCTGAAAGCATGCTCCTTTTAGTATGTAAGAACAGGAAATAGTGAAATACATACCGTCTTGATCACTGACAGCGATGATCACTCTGTCTTGAGACAAATAAATAGATAAATAGAATAAAATGAAATAAGATAAAATGAAATATAATGAAATAAAATAAAAACCTCCAATTACTTCAAAGCAAAGATATTTACGCAAACGCAAACGCTGCGTAATCAGGCACATGAAAAAAAAAAAAAGTCACGAGTTCTTGCGCATGGATGGTTTGGAAAACATGACCGCGTCATACATTATGAATACTTATATCACACATGAAAATGAATGGTAGGTTTGCTTTCAGTGTACAGCCACGATCACTAACTAAACACGTTTCGCGACAGACAGTTTTCAAATTACTTTGCGACAATGTGAAAGGTTGGATGGGGGACAGCAACATCGGATGTGTGTGTGGGCGGGGAGGGGGAGGCGGGGCTCGGTGGGGGGCGGGGGGGTGGAGGCCTGGAGGGGCTAATGATGGCCATGGGAAGCTTAGTTCGTTCATGACAGACGAAGACCCTTGATGGCTGGCCGGGGCGACGTTCAGACAGTCCATCACGGGTTTGACAGGTGGGGGTAATTGCTGTGAATGCTTCCTGGTTGCCTTTCGCTTGTAAACAGGTTCGGGTCAATTTTGTGCATACAGGATATGGTGAGAAGTAGTGTGTGAGTGTTTGGATTGGTGAGGGAGGAGAGCGCGCAGGAGTGCGTGCATGTCTGTCTGTCTGTCTGTCTGTCTGTCTGTCTGCCTCTGTGTGCGAAGGGGGCGAGTGGGGGGAGATGAAGAGAGAATGAGAAAAGAGAAAGGAAGATGGGATGAGAGAGAGGGAGAGAGACTGACACTGACACTGACACTGATTTTATTACCATTAGCAAAGATACCTTTTTGGCAAGGGGGCTACAATGTATAGTGCCGATAAGTGTCGGCCAAAATTTGTTCGGCTGATACAAAGACTACGCATCCAAAAACAAACAATCAACAATAAACTAAACCATGCTCATCCACACTCGCACGCGCTGACGCACGACCACTCAACCATTCACACAGCTTTACACCAACATACATTTATAATCACGCATTTTACCTAATCCATTGTAGCTTTCAAGACAACCATCTGGCTACTGACCAAATCAAGCAAGCTTTAATCCCCTATTCCACACTCCTTTCCACCGGTAACCGAAGTAAAACTAAATATTGTTATTCTTTCCACGAAAATTGCTAGCTTCTGAAATAAATTTTGTGAAAGACACAAATGCTTCATCAAAAGATAGGAGAGAAAGAGAGAGACAGAGACAGAGAGACAGACAGCCAGACAAAGACAGAGGCGGACATACAGACAGACATACCTTTCTCACTCATGCAGCTTTTGCGAAACGTTTGCATCATTCATTGATGACATACTGAGTGTCAAACCGCGCGGAATTCTAAGGTTACATATCGTGCAATAGGACAGCAGCATTGTCGGAAAGTGTTGCAACAATGAAGTTCCCCCCCACCCCCACACCCCCCCTTTACCGAGAGTCCCGTGATTGCGAAACGTCTAAGGGTTTTCCGTCTGAACCTTATCAATAACCCACACCAAAGCGGTAAGTGATCAATGTCATTCTCCACGTGAATATGTATCAAAGTATGTGACGAACTCAGATATACTGTAACCTGTAACTTAACTACTTTTCTTGAGTAGGGGTCGTGTCTTGTTTCCGTGCCATTTCAGAGATATTGCCTCCACGCCATACGTCCCGAATCCCGCCATCCACACCCACACTCAGACTGTCGTAGTCCCGGTATCTGCAGTCAAGGGAGAGTTGTCAATATTTGGTCGTCATAAGAACACACTACTACACATCTCCTACAAGGAGCATAAGACCAATGACTATGCGCGGAGCCTGGTCAACAACCTTGTTGGGCCCCAAGAACCACTGCTGGCGACTGTCAAACGACGGAAGATGGCATGGTTTGGTCACGTCATACGACATAACACCCTCTCCAAAACCATCCTGTAAGGGACTGTAGAGGGAGGGCGCAGACGGGGACGGCAGAGAAAGAGCTGGTCCGACAACGTCAAGGAATGGACCAAAATGACGATGCCAGATCTCCTCACGACAGCTGCCAACAGAACGGCGTGGCGAGCTATGACATCTTCCTCATGTCCCCCCAACGACCCCAGCGGTCGAGGGAATGAGTGAGAGTGAAAGAACATACACACCAAAGAAGACTCTCCACTGCTGCTGGGTCACATTCGTAATGTACAGTGCTGCCTGTTCTGATTCAACGTGCGCCACCTTTTGATTAAGCTCTATGTTAATGTCAGTCATCGCTTAGTTGTATTTAGTTCCATATTGTCTTTCGTGGATATCGTACGATAGATAGATAGATAATTAGATCTCTCTCTCTCTCTCTCTCTCTCTCTCTATATATATATATATATATATATATATATATATATATATATATATAACACATTTATTGAAGAAATGTTGTTGCTTTCTGACACATTCTATTGTCTTTCGCCTACCTCCATCTCCCCATTCCCCCACCCTATCCCTCATCACCCCCCTTTTCCTCCCCTCCTGATATGTATCATACCAATTATCGCCTTTTTCATTCATCTTTTGAGATAAATCATTATTAATATCAAAGATTGCACCTTGGTTTTTATTCGTATTTCTTTTGTCATTGTCGTTTTCAAAGATAGTGACATCATGTCTAGAGGGTGTGTCGTAATTTTGAGACATTTCAATGACTGTGCAGTTGTTGTTTTTAAGTTTGTATCGTGATTTTAAGACAGCATGTCATCTTCTGTGACTGAATGTGTCGGCCTGTATGGTCTTTTTCACATGTTTATCTTTCTCCTGGTTGTATCACCATTTCCAAATAATAATCATCATATTTATTGCAGCTTCTGCTTTTATTTTCACGTACAACGTCGCATTTCCGAATCTGTGTGTCTCTGACAGAATTGCTGTTGTGTGTTTTACTTCTTTTTTTTCTTTTTTTTAATCCAGACGTTCTGTATCTTCTTTAGATTATATCTAACACCTCGCTCGTGCTGGCTCTTTGTCAGTTTGTGAGACTACACTGTATTGTGTTGTGTGGGAGCCTGTCGACACTCCCCCATGTGTGTGGTTGCTGTCTTCTTCTGTTTAGCGTCTTTTAGCCCCTATGGTTCTAAAAAAAAGTCGTAGGCTACAGGTCTCCTGTCCCTGCCCCAACCACTCTCCCTTCGGCAAACCTGCCCTCATTTTTTTCTTTAACGGGCACATTCACATTCGGCCCACAATGTGATAGAATCTACTCGAGTATCTACTCGGGGGAGTATCGACAGGGGGGAGTATCGACTCGGGGGAGTATCGACACGGGGGAGTATCGACAGGGAGTATCGACACGGGGGAGTATCGACAGGGAGTATCGACACGGGGAAGTATCTACTCGGGAGAGTATCGACAGGGGGGAGTATCGACTCGGAGTATCGACAGGGAGTATCGACACAGGGGGAGTATCGACACAGGGGGAGTATCGACATGGGGGAGTATCGACATGGGGGAGTATCGACACGGGGGAGTATCGACAGAAGGAGTATCGACACAGGGGGAGTATCGACACAGGGGGAGTATCGACATGGGGGAGTATCGACATGGGGGAGTATCGGGCTGACCCTGTGTTGTGTTCCGTTGAGTTAGTTTTCCGTTACAACAGATTTGTCTGTGTGAAAATCGGACTGCTCTCTCTCTCTGGGGAGAGCACATCGTCATAGTGCAGTGCCACCTTTTTTTCTGCAAGTGTATTTGATTTTACTAATACAACTGATTTTTCGGCAGCGGACAACCCTTTTGTTTGTTTTGGGTTTTTCTATTCGTTATACAAACTGTATTCTTATTCGTGCACGAAATTCTTGCTGCACGCAAAAAATGCCTTGGTTTATCTCCTCATCCCAATAACTAGCACCCAGACCATCTCACAAGTGCAATGGAGGGGGAGTTGGGACTCGAACCCGAAGACAATCACTTCCCAGAGGGGGGTGCAGTACCACTAGGCCACCGCTCCTCCGCTGCAGGGAATGCTCTGCATGGCTCATCTGCGTCATCTGTCCTGTCAAAAGCTGTCAATTAAGTGCAGCAAAATAAAAAATAAAAATCTGGTTGGAATCTCCTCCAGTGTGTTGCCAGTGGAGGTGGCCGTGGTGGTGATTTATTTAGTATCGACACGGGGGGAGTATGACACGGGGGAGTATGGACACGGGGGAGTATCGACATGGGGGAGTATCGACATGGGGGAGTATCGACAGGGGCGAGTATCGACAGGGGGGAGTATCGACAGTATCGACAGGGGGGAGTATCGACAGGGGGGAGTATCGACAGGGGGGAGTATCGACAGTATCGACAGAGGGGAGTATCGACATGGGGGAGTGGCGACATGGGGGAGTATCGACAGAGGGGAGTATCGACACGGGGGAGTATCGACAGGGGGGAGTATCGACACGGGAGGGTATCGACACGGGAGGGTATCGACACGGGGGAGTATCGACAGGGGGGAGTATGACACGGGGGGGTATCGACAGGGGGGGAGTATGACACGGGGGAGTATCGACATGGGGGAGTATTGACAGGGAGTATCGACAGGGGGGAGTATGACACGGGGGAGTATCGACAGGGGGGGAGTATCGACATGGGGGAGTATTGACAGGGAGTATCGACAGGCGGGAGTATCGACAGGGAGTATCGACTCGGGGGAGTATCTCGGGTGCCCTTTTCTTCTTCTTCTTCTCCGTTCGTAGGTTGCAACCCCACGTTCACTCGTATGTGAATGAGCGGGCGTTTACGTGTATGGCCGTTTATACCCATGTCATGTAGGCAGCCATACTCCGTTTTCGGGGGTGGATGCCTTTTGATGTTGTGCAATAAACTGAGACCCTGGATACTCTGTAATGGTCTGCGTAGTCTGTAAGGAGTATGTACCTCTCTATCTCTCTCTCTCTCTTCGTTTCCTCTGTCCTCTTATCTCTTACAAACTGTACTTTATTGAAGAAACGAAACAATACAATGCTATTTGTTGTTCATTGCAAGTTGCACCGGTTTTCAATCAGTGCAAAAATACAATGTCATAACAGCCATTAAACAGCTCGACAAATAGTTCTAAGTCATCAAAATTATTATTATTATTATTATTATTATTATTATTATTATTATCATTATTATTATTATTGTTGTTGTTGTTGATGTTGTTGTTGTTGTTATCATTATCACTTTAGAGGCCGGTAAGCACACAGTGCTTTCTTTGGTTTTTCCATACATTCACACACACAAAGCACACACAACATTTTAATCCATTAAATTTTTTTTTTATTGTTTCTCTATGCAAGCGATAGATAATATTGTAAGAAGTAAACTGCCCATATAAAACAAACAACAAAATATGGTACAACAATATCATCATCTGAGTTATCTGTGTGGCATACAAGGCTGATCTGATCTGGTGGCTTCCCTGCTCTATCCACGACTGGTTTTGGTTTGCATTCTAAACCAGGATGTTTACAAACAGTCGTAACATAAGAAGAATGGTAAATATGCAATACAAATCACTAACTTTTCGAAACTTTTCAACAACCTTTCAAAAAAAAAACAGACATAAATTTACTTTGTTTTCTAAGTGTTCTAAGCGTTTTACAGTTTCAGTTTCAGTAGCTCAAGGAGGCGTCACTGCGTTCGGACAAATCCATATACGCTACACCACATCTGCCAAGCAGATGCCTGACCAGCAGCGTAACCCAACGCGCTTAGTCAGGCCTTGAGACATGCGTTCTACAATAGATGATTAATTATTGAGTCGGGGAGGGCGGGGGGAGGGGGGTGCCACCAGATGTCCATTTTATTCCTTATGTCAAACATGCATCTGTAGTATAAAAAAAATGGTTATGCAAATGACTTGTATGTACATAAAAGAGGTATGAAAATATTAACAAAGGAGATTACATCCCATAATGACATTAACAAAGGAGATTACATCCCATAATGACACAAAATGTTGTCTCTAACGATACTGCACAGAGAGAGGAGTAAAATTTTCATTATGCTGTTGATTTTTGTAAAAAATCTGTGTGTAAGAATGACATAAGAAGAGTACACTAATCTGAATATGCTGCAAAAAGACAGTGTTTCCGTTTAATGAACATTGCAATGTGGTCAGCATGCACATGGTACATCTCCAGAAAGATAATCGTAATGTCAAAGTCACCACTTGGCAATCAAAGTCAAATAAAAAGGGCCAGATTCAATACTTCACGACCATCTCTGACAATCCAAGTCAAACAAAATGTTTCATGGGCAAGTCTCATAGCCCATGACCAAATGAGTTACTCATGGCCTTGTCGGATTACTCATGGCCAATTAAAATGAATCATATCAATATCTTAAAACTCGTAGCAAAATTTGATATTCCATGGTAACATCAAATATAACACTGTAAAGTCTGAACCAGTGGCAATGCCTGGTGACCACAGGAAAGTCTGATGACCCATGACAAAATCAAACCGATAACCCAAGGCAAAAATCAAATAATCCAACATTATTATCAAAGTCTGATAATCATAGTGAACTTTGAGAACCCATTAACTGCCATAATTCATGGGGCAGGTTGCTAGATTTGAATTATTATGTTATAACTGCCAGTTACACACAGATCAGGTCCAAAGTGGAGCAGAAAAGCAGTCAGACTTCTGTGACATCCGTTCATATTTTGGATCTCTGCAGCCACTAAATGGACCATGTTCATCCATGGAAATCATGGCGAATTGAAATAAATCACAGCAAAATCTTAAACTCATGGCAAAATCTGACATTCCATGGTAACATCAAAATAATATATCACTGTAAAATCAAAACATGTGGCAAAGCCTAATATCCCATTGTATAACATTTAATATCTCGTAACAAAATCTGAACTTGTGACAATACCTGATGACTACAGGAATGTCTGATGATCCATGACAAAGTCATTCTATAATTATGCTGGACATACATGAACATGTAAGTTAGTCTGCAAATTTTATTTAAAAGGCAGTCAAGCTGGAAGTAGGAACGTGGAATTGCTGAAGGTACGACACTAAGTGAACCACATGGCTATTGAGACAAGTCTGCCCAAACACCAGACTGCCTCATGGTTAACTCACTCAGTACAGGCCAGTCCTCTCTTCTCCTCTACACAGATCCCTCGGATGTCCAGTGGGTGTCTGAATGACCCAACCTTTAGCTTCCGTCGTCAGAACTGTGGTATTCTTTGTCAACATTCACCTCTTCAGTATAAGAGCCTTCTGCTTGCAATATTTTGATGATGGTAATTGGGATGAAACGCTGTTAACGTCGTCTCTTTCGCCGTTCGTATGGAAAGAGTCTCTATCTTTTTCTCTCCCCCACTTTTCACTCAGTTTAAATGCTAACAGAACTACAAATATGCCTCAGAGATTTTACATCAATTGCGATGTGCAATAATATCTCGGGTCACAGAACTACAAATATGCGCCAGAGATTTTTACATTGATTGTAACGTGCAGTGTCTCAGGAAAAGTGAATGACAACAATAAAAAGGAAAGATACAGGAATAGACTGTTAAAATACAGACATAAAATACAAACTTCAGACTATGAAGGGAACAAAAGGAAAACTCCCTCAGTCACTATACAGCATGCAAAGTCGTCAAAGAACAAGAGGACGGAAGAGGATGGAAAACGCTTCATTTCACATCATTTTCTTTTTCTGAACGCATATGACACAGACAGCAGTGTACTGCACACAAACACAGCCTACCGTCTGGCATGCCCATAGTTTGGTGAATTTTTACATCATGTTTGAGTGCACTTCTGCACTTGACAAAGGCTCTAGCTTCGTTCGCATGAAGACCATGATCACTCTGCCACTGGGGGTGACAAGAGGAATCTTGGTGCACAGAGGAGATCAGTCAAGTCAACTTTATTATCTCTCCAAAGAGAAATTTCCGTGTGATCATGTTGCTCATGCTCACAATACAAGTATAAAATATGCACTGAAAAGACAAATACCGTACATGTAAGAATGATCAAGAGATCACATAAAATTACAGACACATTTAAGACCATGTTTAAGAACACTGAACAGTATTATAAAGAATACATAAAATCAAAACAAAACAAAAATGTATCTCAGCCCTCCATATTTTTTCACTTTCGGGGCATCCTGGGTCACTTCCCATACATATCTGTAATGTTATCATCATCCTATAATTTGTACAGTTTGAAAAATAAAAATTATCCACAAAAAAATTATAAAGACAGACAGACAGACAGACAGATAGATATGAAAATTAATATGATTTATTCAGCAGTATGAGCAGAAACAAAACATTCGTATATCAAACATGTGCATTCACAAGAACATTTCATGATGATAATCAACTGTTTGCTCCCCAATAAAACATACTACAGATGTAAACGGACAACAACAAAACAAAAAAAACCAAAGTCTTCAAAATCAAAACACGGTCAGACATAGCTGCCTGTTCTTCCTTTTTTTTTTCTCTCTCTCCCCTCCACACTTCCCATCCAAGTTGAAACAAAATGCCAAAAAATTCAAACAAGCCAGTACTGACTTCTGGGTATATGTTGTTTTGTTTTTTTCTACCACTTAACTAGTGATATACATAGATATATATTTGACTACCAAACTGAAAAAGACATGTGCAACTCAACTGCTCTTGTCTGAAAAAGCCATACCCAAGAGTACTCTCAAACATTTGCTTGAGACTGTATTTCATTGTAACTGTGCATTATAGCCTAAAAACATTTTAATGCATGGTGGTATGGTGTGTGTGTGTGTGTGTGTGTGTGAGCACGCGCGCACGTGTGCACACATGTGTGTGTGTGTGTGTGTGCACGTGCGTGCATGTGCATATGTGCGTTTGCATTTTCTTCTCTCAAACAGATCCAGCACAACTGATTTTTTTTCCCAAGACAAGTCTGCAAGAACTATCCCCTCGGACTGACGCTACAAGGAGCAGTCTTCTCTCACAACAATGAAGTTCTTCTTTCACCTCACCTCTGTGGTGCACCGTTCTCTCAGAATGATGTGTGCAAGTACATGTTTGTTTGGTTCTGTTTTCTGCGTGTCGTGGTGTTGTGTGTGCGTGTGTGTGGGGGGGGGGGGGAGGTTGGGGAGGGGGGTGCGGGAGAGGATGTTTGGGGCGGCGGGGTCGGGGGATATGGGGTATGAGGGTAGGAGGTTGGGATGGAGGGTGGAGGGTGATTTTAAACATTTTGATTTTTATATACATGTGAGTATCATTACGTGACATGGTTTCCAAATATATATATATATATATATTGTTATACTTGATGTTGAAGTATTCTGACATGAGATACTGAGGTATTGTGATGTATATGTATGATAATCATATGATTTTTATATGTGAGTATCATCACGTGCCATGGTTTCTAAATATAGTGATACTTAGTGTTTAAGTATTCTTATATGATATTTTGAGGTATTTTGATGTGTGATGTGTATAAACAATGTGTTGTGTGTGATTTTTTTTCCGGTAGGATGCAGTGTCATGCATGTAAGTTGTCGTTCTCGTGTACAGATGCATGTTCTACACATCAGATTTTTACTTTTACAGCCAAACTGAGCATGTTTTACATGGAAAAGTGCTGTATAAATTGCAGCAGTAGTTGTAGTATTAGTAGGAGTAGTAGTAGTATAGTAGTGTTATGGTAGTATCATGCCACACTGTTAAGTTTTCACAATCAGTAAGTCACTGTGGGCGTGGAATGGACGCGGCAGCAGGGATGTACGCTGAGCCGTTCCTGATGACAAGCAGAAGCAACATCTCTTCAGTCGTCATCCTCCTCCTCGACAACGTTCAGCACGATGATGAGGGCGACGGTGAAGGCGATGACGACGATGATGTGAATCGCCAGCAGGACGCGTTTGGCGAGGGTCGACTGTCAGACACACACACGCACACACACACAAACACACACACATACACACACACACACACACAGAAACACACACACACACACACACGCACACACACACGCGCGCGATTGTTGTTTTTTTTGTTGTTGTGGTTGTTTGTTTTTTTTACAAGAGTTGAACGTCAAGAGTTATCAATTGTGACATTATTAATTTTTTGAATGGATAAGCGGGGTTGGGTAAGTGCTAAACTTATCACATACACGTTCTCTCACACACAGACACATGCAGACACACACACTCACATACTAACACACACACACATACATACATACATGTGTACACATACACACGCGCGCACATACACACACACACACATACTCATCCACACACACAAACATACATACACACATATACATATACGATCACACACACCCTGCACACACAGTCAGTTATCTCCTCGATGTACATCAGTTTCAATTTCTCAAGGAGGGCTTCCTGCACTTTGGACAAATCCATATACACTACACCACATCTGTTAAGCAGATGCCTGACCAGCAACGTAACCCAACTCGCTTCGTCAGGACTTGAATGCATGCATACACACACACACACACATATAATATATATTTGTGTGTGTG
>NC_134895.1:10107428-10112428 GCF_041734735.1 Babylonia areolata
AACAAGATGACTGGAAAGAACTGAATTTTTCCTATTTTTATGCCAAATTTGGTGTCAGCTGACAAAGTATTTGCAGAGAAAATTTCAATGTTAAAGTTCACCACGGACACACAGACACACACACACACACACACACACACACACACACAGAGAGACAACCGAACAGCGGGTTAAAACATAGACTCACTTTGTTTACACAAGTGAGTCAAAAAGGGATGGCGGGCGGGGGTGTAACAAAAAGTGACTCAATGAAAGCATTCAAGCACCACGGGATCAGGCTTGACGCAAAAGAATGTAGGGGTGTGAGGGGTGCACACGAGGAAGAACAATCATCCACTGGTGAGGTCCACAACAATGGATTGTATTGTATCGTATTTCTCTTTTTTGTCGCAACAGATTTCAAGGTGTGAAATTCGGGCTGCTCTCCCCAGGGAGAGCGCGTCGCTACATTGAGAACACCACCCTTTTTTTTGTATTTATTCCTGGCTGCAGTTTTATTTGTTTCTCATATCCAAGTGGATTTTCTACAGAATTTTGCCAGGGACAACCCTTTTGTTGCCGTGGGTTCTTTTACATGCACTAAGTGCATCCTGCACACGGGACCTTGGTTTATCATCTCATCCAAATGACTAGCGTCCAGACCACCACTCAATGTCTAGTGGAGGGGGAGAAAATATCGGCGGCTGAGCCGTGATTCGAACCAGCACGCTCAGATTCTCTCGCTTCCAAGGCGGAAACGTGACTTCTAGGCCATCACTCCAGGCAGCAACAAAAAAAAAAAAAAAAAAAAAAGGTCCGTCACCGCACAGTAGTGCCAGTTTCTTCTGTTGCTGTTTCCATAACAAAGTTGTTTCTTGTTGTCGTCTTTACTGATCCGGGTTGTTAGCCCTGTGCTCAACTCCAAACCTGGAGGACCAGTGGATCGCACTTTGTCCAGCCTCTACCCTTTTGACCTGTCCTGCTTGGGTGGCCCTACCATGAGCATACACTCTCGCCAGCATAGCTCAAGGGGTCCTTTTTTCTTCTTTTTTTTTTTTTTTTCAAGGGATCCCTAAGGCTTCCATGACCCCCTCATTCCCAAATCTTGTCCTTCAGGCACCTGTTTTCAGGTGATCTAAGACAGAGTGGGTGGGGGCAGAGGGGGTGGAGGGTGGGGTAGGGGCTCGTATGACAAGGACAAACACTTAACAAAACACAACTGCTGTACAAAGAATTCATTTTCTATACTGACACGCATTGGACAAGAGGAGACACATGTGGAGTGATGGCCTAGAGGTAACGCGTCCGCCTAGGAAGCGAGAGAATCTGAGCGCGCTGGTTCGAATCACGGCTTAGCCGCCAATATTTTCTCCCCCTCCATTAGACCTTGAGTGGTGGTCTGGAAGCTAGTCATTCGGATGAGACGATAAACCGAGGTCCCGTGTGCAGCATGCACTTAGCGCACGTAAAAGAACCCACGACAACAAAAGGATTGTTCCTGGCAAAATTCTGTAGAAAAATCCACTTCGATAGGAAAAACAAATAAAACTACACGCAGGAAGAAAAAAAAAAAAAGGGTGGCGCTGTAGTGTAGCGACGCGCTCTCCCTGGGGAGAGCAGCCCGAATTTCACACAGGGAAATCTGTTGTGATAAAAAGAAATACAAATACAAAATACTTCAATCACTGCCTGTTTGGATGGCATACTGACAGTGTCTAAACTGGCGCAAGCAACAGCCGGCTGCTTTGTTGTTGCCCCCAATTTTTGTGGATAATGCAGTTGTATTTCTGGCTCAGAAAATCACTGCCTGTTGCTCCCTTCAGCACTGAGCTCTTCTGTTGTCATTCATTCTGTGGTCATTCATGCTCTGTCTCACATCCAATCTTTTTTTCTTTTCTTTTTTGCTGAACTTGTGTGCTTGCTGTCTGTTCTGTATCTATTTTGTGGCTCACTTGCTTTTTTTCTGCCGTTGCAGTACTTATGATCCCTACAATCTGTATCACTTATCATGACTTATTCCTTTCTTCTCTCCTTGTCTTGACTCCAGACTTCAATTGCCTGTCATAGCCATGGCGGTCTTGGGGACCACTGCACACGATGCCTCGTTCTGCCACTATCAAACAGCAGACTCGGAGATGCAAGGCTAGACGGTTCTTTACATGCCTTCCGCTACCAAAGGCAGTCTTCTCAAAGCTGGAGTCAGGCATCAGAAAGACAGGCACCACACTCATGAATGTCAAGGACAGCTTGGACGTCTCTGTCAAAGCCTGTGGAGCTACAGCGTCTGCCTCGGAAACCACTGCCGACACCCGCTGTGCCTGGAGATTCACTGCCCACAGAGGAGTCAGCACGTTACAGACCCCAAGGCTGGTGGACCTGATCGAAGCACTCATCCACAAGGGGGGACTACTGCAACCAGCTGTAGCACTTCCTGATGAAGACGTGGACGTCTCTGCATGTCCAGTTTAGGACTTCTGTCTTGTTTCTGGCATCGCTGATGTTTTAACTTTCGACAACATTAGACATCCAAGAGATATACAAGCTTCTCTTTTTCTCCCTCTCCCTTAGCGCTGTGAAGTCATCAGGGGCGCTGTGCTGAAGATCCCTTAGCGATATGAAGTCATCAGGGGCGCTGTGCTGAAGATCCCTTAGCGCTGTGAAGTCATCAGGGGCGCTGTGCTGAAGAACAGTTCACCAGGTTCCTCCACGTCTGTTGGTTGATTGTCAAAGCCTGGGTGTGTGCAGAGCTGATTAAATCTTTCTTTCCAACCCGTCATCCTCACGGGTGCATCTTTCCCTGATGATTTTTCAGAGCTTGCTCACAGCATATGCAATTTAATGGATTGTGCATATCAACAGTGTTAGCTCCTCTAGCAAATCGTGGTGCACTCACATTTATGTAACCCAACAAACACAACCATGGGTTTCAGAATCGTAAACGCATGTAACTGATCTTCAGTAGTTGAACATCATGGAGATTAAGACTCCAGCAGATCCGCACATGCTGACCAGGAAAACATTTACTTAAAACAAACACATGTTATTGAAATTCAAACTGCAGATGTAACAGACCCTTCCCTTGGCATGGGAATTATGCACAAGCCAAAAATCCTCACTCAAATAATCGTCATAGATACAGCAGAAATGTGTTGTAAACATTCTTAGATACAGACAAAATGTATTGTAAACATCCTGCATCATATTATATAGACAGTGCTGCTGCTACCTGCTGGTCACTGGAAAACAGTCAAAAGATGAAGTTTTCCACAGCCAAAGTATCACACAAACTCTATTTCATCACAAACACAAATTCCAAGCAGCCTTAACAACAATGCCAAATAGGCATCAAGCATAAAAACGATAATAATTCATGGCTCCAATACAAGTCGTAGTTTTCCACAAACACTGTATCAAAAAGCTGACCATGCATATTTCTGCCTTCAGTTCTCTACAAAATGTATGGTATGGACTTTATAAGCAAAAGCAAATGCACACCTCTTTCCAGAAAGTAAACCGGTACCAGCTGACCTTTCAAGCAACTTTGTTAAATGCACAAAAAAAAGTATATATATATATATATATATATATAAGTGCTTCCATCCTGCCCCATCCAAGCCCAAACTGTTAAAAATGTAAAGGCTATCAACTGTGCTCTGGCCAACACATAGCCAACCTGATTTCCAATCCACTTCCGTCAATCTTTGCTAAAACATTAACAGAAAACAGTTGTTTTGTTTTTCTCTTTTTTATTTCTTTTTTTTTTTTTTTTATTGATGACTACTAACCACTTGTTTTTGTATTTTTGGGTGTGTTTTTTTTTTTATAGATGACTACTAACCACTTGGTTTTTTTTTTGGTTTTTTAAGGTTTTTTCTCTCTTTTTTTTTTTTATTGATGACTATTAACCACTTGTTTTTTGTGTTTTTGTGTTTTTTTAAATTTTTTTATGGATGACTACTAACCACTTGTTTTTTAGTGCGTTTTTTGTGTTTTTTGAGTTGGGTTTGTTTTGTTTTTTTTGTTTTTTTTTTAAGACTACTAACCATTTGTTTTTTGGGTTTTGGGGGTTTTTTCTGGTGTTTTTTGGGGTTTTTTAATTGAAGACTACTAACCACTTTGATTGAGTGTTTTTTGTTTGTTTTTTTCTTTGGTTTTTTTTTGTTTTGTTTTTTTGGTTTTTTTGATGACTACTAACCACTTTTTGTGTGTGTGTGTGTGTGTTTTTGGGTTTTTTTTGTTTGTTTGTTTGTTTGTTTTTATGACTACTAACCACTTGTTTTTTGTTTTTGTGTTTTCTGTTGTTGTTTTTGTTTTGTTTTGTTTTTTGGAGGGGGCGGGGGGTGTGGGGTGGGTGTTGCTGTTGGGAGTTGCAGAGCGAAGGGGCAGTGGTGAAAGTGGTCAAGAGTGAAGAATTGTCATCCACAAACATTCTATGAAGAAAAACATGATTTGTCCCCCCTGAACAAGAAATCAGTTTCCGTAGATTTGTTGTTGTTGTTGTTTTAACATACATGGCTAAAATAATGCAAATGAAACAAACAAAAAAAAAACAACCCAAAACTCTGAATTATGTTCTTTTGATGAGAATTAAAGTAAGATAATCTGGCATGGCTGAAAATGAGGCAATGTGAACAAAACCACACACACAAACACCCACACCCACACACCCAACCACCCACACACACACATAAACACAATACCATGCCTTCAGCACAGCTAATCTTAACACTGTAGAAGCATGCAGTCATGTTTACTCTGCATGGCACGACATGGAAAAAGCACGGCAAAAGGAAGAAGTCAGGACTGGTACAGTTCTGTCCATGCCCACTGAACAGCAGCACACTGCAGACAGCATACACACACGTATATACAAAAATAACATATTGCACCGGTCCCATCACCTTCCCCTCTCATTTCGTCCTGGGCGCTGTTTTGAAGGGGGTCCTTCATCACGGACACTGAAAACGTTCATGAGGATACATACATACACCCTTACATCAACCACAGCTTTAAAAGAGAAA
>NC_134895.1:10122428-10149928 GCF_041734735.1 Babylonia areolata
CACGAAAGTGTGTCTTCACAAGTGACTGAGAACGTTGATGTTTTTGACTTTTTGCATTCATTATCAGTTGTGTCGCTTGTCAGTTTAACGACTTCTCTCTTACGAAGTCCTTTAAGTAATTTCCTGTAACTGTATTTAGAGGGTTTTTTGTTTTTGTTTTTTTGTTTTTGTTTTGTTTGTCTTCTAAATTTCACCCACATTTTTACCCTCATTTGCCCAGTTTCCCCCAACCCTCCATTCATCCACATCTCCCACCCCTTCTAACCGATAATACTCAGATGTATTCATAAATACTTTAACAAAATGTCTTCAATCACCGATATGTGTGAAGGGACATTAAACAAAAAATTCCTCCACATACATACAGACATACATACATACATACATACATACCAATACTCTCAATACACATTTGTACTTTCCCTGGAAGAAATGATGTCTCATTTGAAATGATTTAGTCACATCAGGTTTCACACTGACACCAGCCTCAGGTGATTTGAACAACACCCTACCACATCAGGTTTCACACTGACACCAGCCTCAGGTGATTTGAACAACACCCTACCCCTCCCCTCCGCCCAGGCCCCTCTTACCCCCCTACCCCTACCCTCGCGCCCCCCCATTCCCCCCCACACACACACACACACACATGCGAAGTGGGGGAGAGGGGATCTGTTGAACACTATACTGACACAATCAGAATAACAACAACACATTATGACTGAAAGCAATGATGCCAGTTTAGATGTGTGAGCTCCCCCCCCCCCCCCCCCACAACCCCCCCTGCCCCTGTCAGTGAAGAGGACATACGAGAAAGAAAGTATACCTTCTGAATATACCGTACCGTGATCTGCCCTGTTGTGGAAGATCATTACTCTGAAAGATAACGATGTTGATCGATCACAGAGTCTGTCCCAAACTCACACAGATTTCGACAGCGGTATGGGTGATTTCGGATCGATAATTACAATGATGGTAACGATGATGAAAATGTTGCGATTATTGTGACAATGATGATGATGATGGTGATGATGATAATGATGATGATGATGACTCAAACAAACGCTGTCAACAACAAACACAGAGCGAAGGTGGCAGAATGGTTAAGACACTGACTTGCCAAATACAGAGCGTCCATGAGGGTGTGTGGGTTTGAATCCCATCTCGCCCTTTGTCCCAAGTTTTGACTGGAAAATCAAACTGAGCGTCTGGTCATCAGCATGAGGCAATAAGCCGAGGTCCCACGTGCTGCTAGCACGCAACTTGGTGAACAGGAAAGATCCTACGACAACAAGAAAGTTGTCCTCTGGCAAAGTTCTGCTTCTCTGAAGGCCTTCAACATCAGCCACGACACATGGGAGCTGAATGCAATGGACAGACCAAAGTGGCGTTCAGCTGTCCACAAAGGCACCAAATCCTGTGAGGCCAACAGAATCGCTGCAGCAGAGCAACACAGAAAGGCCAGGAAAAGCAGTGCCAGCAAGTCCCCGACAGCTGCCACCATCCCCTGTCCACACTGCGTCAGAACCTTCCGGGCACGGATTGGCCTGACCAGTCATCTGCGCACCCGGTGTTTGGTTGTCTGTGTGTGTGTGTTTGTGTGTGTGTCTGTGTGTCTGTGTGTCCGTGGTAAACTTTTACGTTGTCAGTTGACACCAAATTTGGCATAAAAATAGGAAAAATTCAGTTCTTTCAAGTCATCTTGTTTAAAACAATATTGCACCTCTAGGAATGGCACAAAAAAATAAAAAGAAGCCTAATTATATGCAAACTGCATTTACTGTTATATTTATATTTTTTGTATTCTCTAAACTTGGCACTTTGACCTCTTATTCTGCCACAACAACAAGAGGAGTCATTATTATCATTTTTTTGTTCAAACAGGAACTTCTTTTGCTAAGCATGGAATTTTTTTTTTACTTTGCGAACGTTTTGGTGCAGATACTAAAAAAGGGAAATTACTCTGTAATTAATGCTAGGGGACTTAATTTATCACAAGTGAGTCTTGAAGGCCTTGCCTCTCTTGTTTTTTCTAGTGTAGCATATGTGGATTTCTCCGAACGCAGTGATGCCTCCTTGAAACTGAAACATTTGCACTTCCTTGGAAGAAGTGATGTGACTCAACATTACGTCACATCAGGTTTAACACTGACACCCACCTCAGATGATATGAATGACACACACCCCTACGCCCCCCCCCCCCCTCCCCCCCCCCAAAACCCACCCACAAGGAAGTGGGAGAAGGAACCTGTTTAACAATACACTGACACAACCACAATAACAACACATTATGACAAGAAGCATTGATTATGATTATGCTGTGATTATCATGACAATGATGATGATGATGATGATGATGACGATGATGACGACAATGATGACTCAACAAACACTGACCGTGAGCTTTGACGAGGGGAAAGTCGACGCCTCCGGTGATGTCCGCGGTGAAGTCCTGGAGACTGACGGCCATGGAGGAGCTAATGGGGATCTGTTCATGCCTCCCCGCCCCCGCTGCACAGCACAGCGACGCATTGTGTCAGCCACACTGTGACTCCCTCTCTCTCTCTCTCTCCTCCCCCCTTCTCCCTCTCTTTCCTCCCTGCCTCCTTCTCTCTCTCTCTCCCTCCCTCTCTCTCTCTCTCTCTCTCTGAGTTTAGAAGATGAAATTCATCTTTTAGACTATTGTGTGAAACACAATATTTAGATTCTTAAAAGATATATTATGTCATCCAAATGCCTAGCTTAGCGAGCTTATCTTGCAAGAAGAATTACAGCCAAGGCTGGTGAAGTTTGTCCATGACTGTTCCTCTTTATAACAGGCTTGTATTGTGTTGCATCTTATAAACCTTACAAAGTTTGACAATAAAGTATTCTGTTCTGTTCTATTCTGAAAGAACCCTCAGCCCAGAAGATGGTGTAGAGTTTGTCCAGGGCAAACAGCCGGCCACTGGCGCCACTCCCCCCCACCCCTACTTCTCTCTCTCTCTCTCCCTCCCTTTCTCCCTCCCTCTCTTTCTCTCTCTCTCTCTATCCTCCCTTAACCCCCTCTCCCTCCCTCTGTTAACCTGAACTGCCGGGCACCTCAGCCTAGAAGATGGTGTAAGGGTTTGAACAGCTGGTCATTGGGGCCCCTTCCCCCTCCACCTCCATCTCCCTCTCTCTCCCCCCCTCCCCCTCTCTCTCTCTTCCCTTAACCCCCCTCTCCCTCTGTTCACCTCACTGCCGGGCCCTCAGCCAGAAGATGGTGTAAGGTTTGAACAGTCGCCATTGAAACCCTCCCACCCCCCTCTATCTCTCTCTCTCTCTCCCCCTCCCCCTCTCTCTCTTCCTAACCCCCCCCCCCTCTCCCTCCCCCTGTTCACCTCACTGCCAGGCCCATCAGCACAGAAGATGGTGTAAGGGTTTGAACAGTCGGCCATTGAAACCCCTCCCCACCCCCCTCTATCTCTCTCTCCCTCTCTCTCCCCCCTCCCCCTCTCTCTCTCTTCCCTTAACCCCCCCCCCCCTCTCCTCCCCCTGTTCAACCTGCCACTGCCAGGGCCCATCAGCACAGAAGATGGTGTAAGGGTTTGAACAGTCGGCCATTGAAGCCCCTCCCACCCCCTCTACTCTTCTCCCTCTCTCTCCCCCTCCCCCTTCTCTCTCTTCCCTTAACCCCCCCCCCCCTCCTCTCCCTCCCCCTGTTCACCTCACTGCCAGGACCCATCAGCACAGAAGATGGTGTAAGGGTTTGAACAGTCAGCCATTGAAGCCCCTCCCCCTCCACCTCTATCTCTCTCTCCCTCTCTATCTCCCTCTCTCCCCCCTCCCCCTCTCTCTCTCTTCCTTTAACCCCCCCCCCCCCCTCCTCTCCCTCCCCCTGTTCACCTCCACTGCCAGGGCCCATCAGCACAGAAGATGGTGTAAGGGTTTGAACAGTCGGCCATTGAAGCCCCTCCCCCTCCACCTCTTGTCTCCCTCTCTCTCCCCCCTCTCTCTCTTTCTCTCTCTTCCCTTCATCCCCCCCCCTCTCCCCCCCCCCCTCTCCCTCCCTGCAATCAACAACCATCTACCTGAAGATCTAGTCATCAGCCCCATCCACATGTAATATGCGGCTTCTGTTCAAACGTGTGTGTGTGTGTGTATGTGTATGTGAGAGAGAGAGAGAGTGTGTGTGTGTGTGTGTGTGCGTGTGTGTGGCGCATGTGTGTGTGTGTGTGTGTGTGTGTGTGTGCAGTGTGTTCATGTGTGAGTATGCACAAGTTTTTATATTGATATGCACTTGTATGTATCCTAATTTCTAATGTATATGTGTTTGTGTATGATTTTCAATTTATGTTCGTACCTTGTTATGTACTATCCCCCCCCCCCCACACACACACACACCCCTGACCCCCCCAATATTCCTTGTGACCCCGGTACACTTGGTAATAAAGACATATTCTATTTTCAGTTCTATTCTATTCTATTCTCTGTTCACCTGCACTTCCAGGCCCCTCAGCCCACAAGATGGTGTAGGGTTTGTCCAGGGCAAACAGCCGGCCGTTGGCGCCCCCTGCTGTGGTGCGGGTGAAAGAACAGGTCAGCACGCCGCTGTCAAAGCTGACTGTGATGCTGCTCACGCCCTGCCCACATTGTCATCGTCATCAACATCATCGTCGCCGCCATCATCATCAACATCCTTTGAGTCATCATCGCATGTTCTTCACCATCCTTTTATGTCATCATCATTCATTCATTCATCATCATCACTGTCGTCGTCGTCGTCATCATCGTTATCATCAACATCCTCTGTGTCCTCCCCGTCCTCCTCCTCCTCATCATCATCAGCATCACCCTCTGTGTCATCATCATCATCATCATCCTCATCAACGTCATCCTCTTGTCATCGTCATCCTCCTCCTCATCATCATCATCAACATCCTCTGTGTCCTCCTCGTCCTCCTCCTCCTCATCATCATCAACATCATCCTCTGTGTCGTCATCATCATCATCATCCTCATCATCGTCATCCTCTTGTCATCGTCATCCTCCTCCTCCTCCTCATCATCATCATCCTCTGTGTCCTCCTCGTCCTCCTCCTCATCATCATCATCAACATCATCCTCTGTGTCGTCATCATCATTATCATCCTCATCATCGTCATCCTCTTGTCGTCATCCTCCTCCTCATCATCATCATCAACATCCTCTGTGTCCTCCTCGTCCTCCTCCTCATCATCATCATCAACATCATCCTTTGTGTCATCATCATCAACATCATCCTCACTGTCATCATCCTCATCATCATCAACATCCTTTGTGTCACCATCATTCGTTCATCATCCTCATCATTGTTGTCATTATCATCATCCTCCTCATCCTCATCATCTTCAACATCCTCTATGTCATCATAATCGTCATCATCCTCATCATCATCATCATCATCTTCAACATCCTCTATGTCATCATAATCATCATCATCATCATCATAATCGACGTCATCATCATCATCATCATCGTCATCATCATCATCACCATCAATTTTTGGGTCTTCATTGTCTTTCTTCTACTTTGAATCCAGCCATACAACAACAACAACATTGTCATGCTTTGCGCTGCTCTCTTCCCATCTGCTAAAGTGCCACTTCAGATCATACAATGGAAGCATTTCAACTATCAGCCCAGGAATGAAAAAAATATGTCTAAAGATAAATAAACAAGTAAATAAACAAATAGATACATCTATATACATCTAGATAGATAGATAGATAAATATAATACATGAATAAATAAATTAATCTATCAATCAAATATTAAATGAATAAACAGATACATTTCAAGTCAGCAAAAAACAAAGGAAAAGAAAAGCAGGCAGATAAACAAATCAAAAAGCGTATACATAAATGAATAATCAGATAAACAGATGAGTACATAAATAATCAAAATAAAGAAACAATGAACAAGTGAATGAATAAATTTTAATATGATTCATTTCTCTATCTGAATGATTTTTTTTAAAGATTCATTTCTCTATCTATGCAACTATTCATTAATCTTTAAGATCTACAAAAGATACAATATATATGTTAAAGAGATAGATAGATAGATAGGCAGTTTGACTGACTGACTAACAGACAGACAGAGAGATAGAGAGAGAGATAGACAGACAGAAAGATAGATAGATGGATAGATAAGATAAGATAAGATAAGTTAAGATAAGAATAACTTTATTATCTCCAACTGGAGAAATTTGGTCAGGTGCATTATCACAACATAGACAAATAAACAACATGGGGACCATAACTGTAAAAGTCAACAACAGCTTTTACGAATATTACGAAGATACAAATGTAAAAAATATCACATACACCATTTCATACATACATCCACACACTGCAGGTAATAACTAGTATTCTTAATGTAAAAACAGAAAGAATTAAGAAACCTTATTTGAATATAATTATAAACATAGCCTACTATACTGCACATTGATTATAATAGACAGATAAGATAAGAATAAAGATAAATTGCGGAAAACCGAAACCAGATAATCAGCACACACCCGCACCCCCACCCCCCACCTCCCACCCCCACCCACCCCACACACGTGGATTACTTGATTAAACAAGAGTAATAAACATATGTTCTCAAATAAAAGTATTTCACATATTCGCTTTTAAAAACATTGCAATTAATTATTACATCGCAATACAGCGCAAGACAGATAAAGAACTGTAATTGAGGACAGAAGTGTAATATGCAGATAATTTTCAATGTAAAAAAAAACAAAACAAAAAAACAAGGGTACACATCTTCTTAACTCTCTCCATACGAACGGCGAAAGAGACGACGTTAACAGCGTTTCACCCCAGTTACCATCATCAAAATATTGCAAGCGGAAGGCTCTTATACTGAAGAGGTGAATGTTGACAAAGAATACCACAATTCTGACGATGGAAGCTAAAGGTTGGGTCATTCAGACACCCACTGGACATCCGAGGGGTCTGTGCAGAGGAGAAGAGAGGACTGGTCGTACTGAGTGAGTTAAACCCAATGCTGCTCAGTACTGTCAAGATAGCACCTGGCAATGCTATGACTTACTCTTAGGTAAAAACAGTTTTACAGTTTGGCATACATACTCCTTCAGTTATCAAAATAAATATGTGCTGAAGTGAACTGCACACACACACACAAAAAAGCAGCACCAGCTCAACCTTGTGAACCCCAGGGATCAGGTTCGACATCGGTCATCGGTCATTGACGCATTTAATTTTGAAATGACCTATTGTTTTTCAAGTTGCCAGGTCACATGACTTATTGTTTTTATGACCAGTCGGTCAACCAAAGTAACCATCTCTCTCTCTCTCTCTCTCTCTCTCTCTCTCTCTAATGATCGCAATCACTTTGTCGTCTGCTCCTACAGGAAATGACTATAAACTGGTTTATTAAAATACGGATCCGTGACGAAACGAAATCCGAAACGAATCTTTATTGCTGCCTTTTGCGAGCGTCAGAAGACCAGAACATTGCATTTTCTTGTCAGAAATCAATGACATTCTTAACTTCTTTTTTTTCTAGTCAATGAATGACCAGAATGGCCAATGTATTACATTTTCCTTTCATTTGTGCATTATTAAAGTTTGAAAAAGCCCGGGACGGGTGATATTTGACCTATTGATTTTCAAAGTGACCTATTGATTTTATGTTCTTCCGGTCATACGACCTATTGTCTATTGAACCCAACCTGATCTCTGGAACCCTGTGTCTTCTTGGAAGAAAAATAGAAGAAAAATAGAAAATCACTGTGTTAGTGGAGTGATGGCCTAGAGGTAACACGTCCGCCTAGGAAGCGAAAGAATCTGAGCGCACTGGTTCGAATCACGGCTCAGCCGCCGATACTTTCTCCCCCTCCACTAGACCTTGAGTGAAGGTCTGGGCGCTAGTCATTCACTAGTCATGCACTTAGCACACGTAAAAGAACCCACGGCAACAAAAGGGTTGCTCCTGGCAAAATTCTGAAGAAAAATCCACTACGATAGGAAAAACAAATAAAACTGCGCCGCACGCAGGAAAAAAAAAAAAAAAAAGGGTGGCGCTGTAGTATAGCGACGTGCTCTCCCTGGGGAGAACAGCCCAAATTTCACACAGAGAAATCTGTCGTGATAAAAAGAAATACAAATACAAATACAAATATTACTGTATTGATGAAAATAGAGAAAATGCAGAAAGAAAAATATATATGATGTACTGGAGCTTACATCTTGTGAATTAGTCAGCTGCACGTTGCTTTTTCCATCGTTGTATGAACTGTAGACTCCGTTCGCCGCGTTGATACAGTAATTAACGCTGTCGTCACCCTGCATAAAAAGGCACACATATTTAGAATTGTATTAAACATGGACCGACTGTGTTTTCTGCAAAGCTTGCACTCAATAGCTATGATTCTTTTTTTGTGTTGTTGGGGTTTTTTTTGTGTGTGTGCGTGTGTTTATGTACATATATGTATAGACAAAACAAACACATATACACATGCACACTCGCAAAAGCATGCATGCACACACGCGCGCACATACTGCACACACTCTACCCACTCCCCTGTATCTCAGGCATTGCCCTATCCTCCTTCACAATCATAAGTGCAAAGTGTCTGGGATAACAGACTTCAGTACATGTTAGCGGAGGTCAGTACACATCATACACACGCACGCACAAAAACAAACTGGTGAACTGCATAAATTGCATGGCATTAAGACTAAAATTCTTTGAATGAAAAAAAAAAAAATGGTAGATCTGAGGAAAGGTTAAGAAGAAGGGGAAGGGTAAGTATCGAAAATAATGGAGACATGGGAGTAACATAGCACACATGTATACACAAAAGCTTTCCCTGTGTTGAGAGTAAAACTTCCCCTGAGTATCAAAACCTCATTGCTTATGTCGACACATCAAATTCTGAGAAGCAAAAGGAAATTTTCTTCCTAAAATTACGTTTGAGTAACCTACTTACCGTGACCCACCCCAGTGCAGACTCCGGCAGGGGTCTGATTCCTGTCCTGTGCAAACTACTACCCGCCTATGCAGAGAAAACGAAAGTAGCTACGGCCGATAACCTCCTGAAGTAGGTTACCTCCCCTGTGCATCCCTGACTAGTGCCCTCTTTTTCCAGCAGCCATCTTGACTCCTGATCCTGTGCTCTTCATACCGCCAAATTTTTTTTGTATTTCTGTCTGTCTATCGATTCTTTGACACTCATGTTTTTTTTAATCTGACAATTTTTTTTTTTTTTTTTTTTAACCAGTGTAGATCATACAACAAAGCCAAACAAGACAAGTATACAGTTTACCATTTCCTGGTCATTGGACAGACCAAAGGCAAAGTAGCGGTTCTGAGCGTTTCCGATTCTGCTGCTCATCGTGATGAGGACATTGTCAGCCGACGGTCCTGGCGCCCACGTCATCAGGAAGCCGCAACTGGAGCCACTGCAGTCGGAGTAACACCCCTTGGTCGTGCCACATCCTGGATCTTTCTGAATAGTTCCTGTCTGTAAACCATGCACACACACACACACACACACACACACACACATGCACACACACACATGCACACACACACACGCACACACACACACAAACGCCATAGAAATAGACACACTCATAGACTTTTCTCCCCAGACCCCCCTCCCCACCACCCCACCCCCAAATAATCTGAAAAAAAAAATCCTGTTTAAATTATTCTCCAGGGCCAGCTAATATATTTACACCTTCTTTAACATTATGCCATCTGAAACAGCCTTTAGGGGAAAAAAAAAAGCACAAAGTGGGATTTATTTTTTTTTAAATACTCATTGTGTCTACTAAAAAAAAAAAAAATCATCTGTCTTTATATGTGTCTTTATTTGTGTCTTTATATATGTGTCTTTATATGTGTCTTTGTCTATGTTTTTATCTGTCCTTCCGTCTTTCTGTTCGTCTGTCTGACCTTCCCTCTTTCCACTATTGGCCTGTGTCTGGCTATTTGTCTGTCCTCCCCCTCTCTCTCTCTTTCTCTCTCTCCTCCTTAATCGTTGAAATAATGTATCAAGATATGTATTTCATGTGATCAACAGAAGGAAGAAGTTAATTTTGCGAACAGTGATCTTCTTCTTCGTCTTCTTCTTCTGCGTTCGTGGGCTGCAACTCCCACGTTCACTCGTATGCACACGAGTGGGCTTTTACATGCATGACTGTTTTTACCCCGCCATGTAGGCAGCCATACTCCGTTTTTGGGGGTGTGAATGCTGGGTATGTTCTTGTTTCCATAACCCACCGAACGCCGACATGGATTACAGGATCTTTAACATGCGTATTTGATCTTCTGCTTGCATATGCACATGAAGGGGGTTCAGGCACTAGCAGGTCTGCACATTGCAGACAGTGATCAAACATGGTGAAGTAGCAGGTATTTATACTATACTATGGGTACACTATCTAAAGTGTGTATTCACCATGATTGTGCATTTATTGTCATTTGCTAGCGGTTAACACGATGTTATCCAATGTCACCTTCACCCACCCCTCCTCCTCACTGCATTATGGCCCAAGGCCAATGTACATTCAACTTTTCTGAGTTCTGAGTTCTCTCTTCCTTATTGGATGTTAACCTGGTGGGCGCAATAGCAGAGTGGTTAAAGCGTTAGACTTTCAATCTGTGGGTCCCGGGTTCGATTCTTGGTAGCGGCGCCAGGTGGGTAAACGGTGGAGATTTTTCAGATCTACCCAGGTCAACATAGGTGCAGACCTGCTAGTGTCTGAACTCCCTTCGTGTGTATACGCAAGCAGAACTAGTATGCACGTTAAAGATCCTGTAATCCATGTCAGCGTTCGGTGGGTTATGGAAACAAGAACATACTCAGGATGCACACCCACAAAAACAGAATATGCCTGCCTACATGGCAGGGTAAAAAATGGTCATGCACGTAAAAGCCCACTCATTCACATACGAGTTGCAGCCCACGAACGCAGAAGAAGAAGAATGTTAAGAATGCATTATACCCTTCTGTATTATAATTAAGAAAAATAAAAGCATGTATGTTTATTTTGGGTATTTGTGCATTTTGCTTTATTTTTCAGATTGCATTTGGTTTCACGTTATTCCTTTTTTCTTCGAAAACAGTATGAGCTCATTCATTTGCTAACAGTAAGGATCATTTTGACTTAACAGGATGACAGGCTTAACAGCTGAGTGGTTAAAGCGTGGGACTTTCAGCCTGATGGTTCCAGGTTTGAACCCCCTTCATGTGTATACGCATGCAGAAGATCAAATACACATGTTAAATATTCCATAATCCATGTCAGCGTTCGGTAGGTTATGGAAACAAGCGTACACCCCCGAAGGAACAGAGTATAACTGCCTACACGGCGGGGGTAAAAATGGTCATGCACATAAAAGCCACTTGCGTATGCAAGTGAATGTGGGAGTTGCAGCCCACGAACGAAGAAGAAGAAAGGACTTGACAGGACCTGCAACACATGTACCGCAGTATGCCATGCACTCACACAGCAAAACACTGTTCACTGAAACAGAAAGTAAGTGCTTCAAAGTGATACGAATAAACCTAACTCTGCATGACTTTTGGGAATAAATTTCTCAGACCTCTGTGTGTGTGTGTGTGTGTGTGTGTGTGTGTGTGTGTGTTTGTGTGTGTGTGTTTGTGTGTGTGTGTGTGTGTCTGTGTCTGTGTGTGTCTGTGTCTGTGTGTGTAGGTGCATGTATGGCTGAAAGAAAAACAGACAGACAGAGAGAAAGAGGGAGAGAGAGAGAGAAAGAGCAAGAGCAAAAGACAGAAAAAACAACCCCAAAACACAAGTATGGAGTGTGTCTGTATATGTGTCTGTCTGTCTTCAGTGCCTGTCAGTCTGTGTATGTCTCTCTGTCTGTGTGCGCATGCCCATGCAAAGAACACACACACACACAGACACACATGCATGTCTTCAAGCACCTGTGTGTACAGGCAAGTAATCATATGTTAGCATGCACACACCACAGCACAGCGTTTGGTAGGTTATGGAAACAAAAACATACCCAGCATGCACATACCCCAAAAACGGAGTATGGCTGCCTACATGGCGGGGTAAATAAACAAAAACAATCAAACACATAAAATGTCACGTGTCTGTCTGAGTGCATATATGTGCATGCCTGAAATCAGATTGAATGACACAGGAAACGAATGATGAGCGCCCCGCAATGGCAGCCGTCAGTCGGCACTACCCAGGTAGGCAACCTGTTGTGAAAAATGACCCGGTGTTTGTAAAGCGCTTAGAGCTTGGTGTCCGACCGAGGATAGGTGCTATGTAAGTATCCATATCATTGATTCATTCACTCTGAACAAGCTCACCGGCGCTGGCTGAGGAGTAGTGGAGGGGTCACACGTGGAGTTGCCCGCCCCCACTGCTGAATCCACAAGCACGTCACTGGCCTTGACATTCACCCAGAAGGTGGTGAAACTCTGCACAAACGTAGCTCTGAAACAAGTACAGATAGCTTACATGTTAAAACACCACAGCACGTCACTGGCCTTGACATTCACCCAGAAGGTGTTAAAATTCTGCACAAACATAGCTCGGAAACAAGTACAGATAGCTTACATGTTAAAACACCACAGCACATCACTGGCCTTGACATTCACCCAGAAGGTGTTAAAATTCTGCACAAACATAGCTCGGAAACAAGTACAGATAGCTTACATGTTAATTAACACACAAATACCTCAAGCAGGAAATTTGCAACAAAAAGAAACTTCATGATCAGGGGAGAGGGCGGGGGGGGGGGGGGGGGGGGGAATTAGGATTATCAAATTAATAATGTGATTTTGTATACCACCTAATCTCTAAGCAGAGCTCTTGGTGCCTACAAAAACGGGTAAACAGATGCAAAAACATGCAAACAAAAATCCTTTCACAACTGCCACAATAATGAGACACATTAACAGACAGAAAGGATGCTTTTAAATGGAAAAGAACTTTTCATGGCAGTACAAATTTTATGATCAACAGGTGACTGCATCCATGTGGACTTCCACTGTATTGTTCAAGTGTTTAATTCATCAAGACTTTCAAAAGTATTAGCATTTCAACTGCATGTGAACAATTAGGCAAGGGACATAATTCTTGATAAACTTCCACGCAACTAACAGATGACATTTCAGAGCAGTTTGACAATTTTCCAGCACTTTTTTGCGTGTGTGTGTGCTTGTTTTGTTCATGATCATATCTAGAAAATTGTGTTTCACACCTCAGCATATATCAAACAAACTTTTCTGAAATGTATACATTGCTTTTGATCCTAACAGTATCATATCTATAAAAAAAATTTAAAAAGTACAATTATTGGAAATATCAACAGGTGAAGCAACATGTGAAAGATCTTAATTTAATTTTCAAACCATTTAAAACTACTGCTGAACATCTGAACAGCAAGGAAGGTTGTGCAAGCTGTAATTAATCCTTGCAGTATGGGAAGGCTTAAGGTCTCATCACACCATACTAGGGATTACCAGCAACATGATCAACTCACCTGAAGCGGATGTTTCCCCGACTAGTAGTGGGCGGTGTCCACTGGAAGGAGAGAGGGCTTAGCGTGTTGGGGCTAGAATGCGTCACCGCTCCATTCTGAAGACAAACACAGTGTGTACAGAGTTAGAGGGGGAAACAACTGGAGGCAGATGGGAAGATGTGTGGCTAAAAACCGGTAATATGGGCTGGTCAAAGAATATCATTGTTAGATGGTATGTTGTGTAAGCAACAACACGTCTGTGTGTGTGTGTATGTGTGTGCTATGTGCAAGTCTAGTTTTGACAGTGTAACTATTCACATGTAAATATTACATGAAAGCCCTTTTTTCTTAATACTCTGTACTCAGCATCTGTAAGAATGAATTAGTGGCTTCAGGAATAGCAGCTCAGTTGAAATATCACCACCAAGAAAGGGAAATCATAAACAAAAAACAGGCATTGTATCAACAATGTGTGTGTGTGTGTGTGTGTGTGTGTGCATTTTACATTTAGAAACGATCTATTTGCTGGATTTTTTTTCTTTTTTTAACATTGTTGTACACTACCTTGTCTTTACACAGATGTGTGTGGGGGAGTTAGGGTGAGAGTTAAAAACTTATATTTTATTTGCTGGATGTTTTCTATCAGTATACATTGTTGTGCAATACTTTATTGTCTTAATGTGTGCGCATGTGTGGGGTGTGCGGGTGTCGGGTTGTTTTAGTCAGCTACTGTGAGTTTATATCCGACTTGTTTTAGTGTATTGTATGGTACACATATGTTCATTTTTATGTTGGTGTCTACAACGAGCCTGTGATTGCACACGTTAATTTCCATGTGGATTAATAAAGTGTTTTTGAATTTGAATTTGGATTTGAACAACAAAAAAAGACTTCCACTTACATTGCAAGTCATCTTGGTGTTTGCCACAGGGGTGAAGACACCGGGCATCAGACTCTGGTCCACACAGGAGTCTTCATACTGCGCCGTCAGTAAAAAACCCTTAAACACTCCCCCACTCAGTGTCACTGAAACGTACACACAGTTCCAGTATAATGAGTGCATGATACATCTCAGCATCTGTGCATGTATTCATACAAATATAAACCCAGACTGTATATGATATTCTCTGTGACCATCAGAATGAGCTACAAACACCATTTCAGGACAGCAGCCAAACTTAATCCATCCTGAGTGATATGTTGCAAATATGTAACAAATATTTACTTGTTTTGACAAAACTATCTAAAATCAGCTATAAGTATGATACACCATGCTTATGGCTACTGAGTGGGGCAATGACCGCAATATATGTGGTTTCTGAAATGAGCAACATACAAAAATTCACTGTGGCAGTTATTGAAGTGGGCAATGACAGACCAATGATGGTTATAAAGTTGTACAATGAACACATTTCTGGTGTGTGAAAGGAACATTGCAGAGTCCAGGAACTGACACAGAGAAATTATCTGCGGTAGATGATGGAAAACTGCCTCAAAAAGAACAAGGGCAGATGTAATGTTTTTAATGCAATTATAATAGTGACAAACACATTCTTACATACCAAATATGCATGCTTATGTGGGCATGGACACATGCAAAAAAAAATGATGCATACATGCAGTGTACACAGACACTGACACAAACACACATTCATGCACACACACATACACACACACACACACATGCACGTACTCACACGTGCACGCACACATATACACATACACACATGACCACACATACATACAAATACATACACATGCACACACACATATACATACGCAAACAAAAAACACACCCAACATACAGAAATCTCCACCTTACACAATCCCACCACACACACATACACACACACACACACAGAATTCAAAACTCACATCTTCACATTCTAAAAACTGAACAAAACAAACTTGCTCTCAGTTTCAACGTTGTGCATCAACCATACCTGTAACCAGTGTGCCGTTCACACTGAAACTACTCGGAGAAAAGGAGATGGTGAATGGGGAGGGGGAGGTCTGTGGTGAATTGGAGCCATGCTGAGGTGTCAGATCAACACAAGCAGCCCCAGGCGCTCCACTCAACTTGCTGGAAGCGAACGGCAGCGACATGAAACACATCACAGCCACCAGTCTACTCAGAAACAGTGTCGTGTCTCTTTTTGTCCCCTTCACTGCCATTTTGATGATAAAGCCGATGATCAGGCGTTTTGTGGTGGATCTTGTGCTCTTTTTTTCTTTCTTTCTTTGTTTCTTCTTCTTGTTCTTCTTTGTTTCTGTTGTTGTTGTTGCTGTTTTTGTTTTTAATTTTCTGTTAAAACGTCACTTCCTCTCAGTTTTGTTTCAGTTATGTTTTTTGTAAATTATTAGCGGGTGGTGGTTGTGGTGTTTTCTTCTTTCAGTTCCTTTCAAAGTCCTTACTTCTGAGATATTAATATATATCTCTCTTGGCCACAGGACTGTGATGATGCAAGATTCTGTCAGTTCCTGAAAATCAGAAAAAATAAAAAATGAATGGGTGAATTAGTGCAGGTATATACAATTCATATTCAATCAATCATCAAAACTAGTATCTGGGTCTTACCTTTACACACACACACACACACACACACACACACACACACACTTCACACACACACACACACACACACACACACACACACATATATATATATTTTTTTTTTTTTTTTTTTTTTTAATATGCAGACAGATCAATATAATAGTTGTCACTGCATTTCAGGGAAAATGTGAGTGTGTAGCTATTGTATTTGTATTGTGTTACTCTTTTTGTCACAACATATTTAACTGTGAGAAATTTTGACTGCTCTCCCCAGGGAGAATGCGTTGTCACACTGAGAGCAACATCTTTTTTTTTTCTTTCCTCTTTCTTTTTTTTTTTTTTTTTTCCTTTTTGCTGTCTGCAATCTTATTTGTTTTCCTACTGAAGTAGATCTTTCTACAGAATTTTGAAAGGGGCAACCCTTTTGCTGCCATGGGTTCCTTTACAATCCTTAAGTGCATGCTGCACATGGGACCTCTATTGGTGTATCATCTCATCCGAATGACTAGTGTCCAGACCATCACCCAAGATCTACTGCAGGGAACAAAATACTGGCAACTTAGGGATTCAAACCAGTGCTCTCAGATTCTCTCAGGCAGATGCATTACCATGAGGCTAACACTCCACGACTTCCTATCCGCACCTAGCTGTCCAACACACACACACACACACACACACACACACACACACACACACATCAGATGTGAAGCTGCTGGGAAAAAAAAACCCAACAAAACATTGTGTATGGGGTGCCCCTTTAAATTTTGTGTGCTGCAGTAAAAATTCTATCTGGAGTTGAGATGGTAAAAAGAACTGGCAACAATTCTGTGTGAGAGTATGTGCGAGTGAGTTTCAAGTGTGTGTGTGTGTGTGCGTGCGTGCGTGCGTGAGAGAGAGAGCAGAGAGAGAAAAAAAGAGAAACAAAAATAAACCTGGACAGCTGTAAATGTGGTGTTACTAACTTAACTGACTTATATGTATGAAATCATTTCATTACTTATAATTATCTACTTGTGTATAATGTGAAATTCATGTTATCAGCACGCGAAGTGACTCACAGTATGTGCCGAATTGAGTTACTTCCCTTGTTTCGCGGACTCAAATTCAGAATCTTTGTTGCAGCCTTTGGGACATTCGATGCATTAAAACATCACTGCAAAAAAGAAAGCAACGTGCATATTGCCTCATCCATTTAAGAGCCGTGTACACTCACTCTGAACATATAAGTCCAAACCTGTCGAGAGCCTGATATTCCTGGCGAACACAAAACGTCAAACCATGCATCCATTTCCATTGTTTGCTCTGGCTCTCTATTGTCTTAGCGAAACGTGCAATTCAGGTACCTTAACTCTGCAGAGCTGTCACCAGAGTTACCCCCTTGGTCCGAAACCGAAAGTAAGCGTTTGTGTGTGTGTGTGTGTGTGAGTGTGTGTGTATTTATGCCAGTGTGTGTGTTAGAAGTGTGTGTGTGTGTGGTAGCAGCAGCAGTAGTAGTACGCTTTGTAGTAACAGACCATAATGCTTGTGCTGTCACACATGTACCGTACGTGTTTGTGTGCCGTGCACTGGTGCAGTGTGTATTACAGTGATTGCTATCATCAGTTATCATCAGAGATCAGCAACCTTGTCAGCCTGCATTTTTACCCTTTCTGAAGATTGCTTTAAGCTCTTCTTCTTCTTTTTTTTTTTTTTTTTTTTTTTTTTTTTTTTTTCTTTCTTCTTCTTTTTACTTGCATGGTTATCTCAGGCTGGCTACTGATGTCCAAGCTGAGTGCTTGTACTGTCAACATGGTTAACTCTCTCCATACGAACGGCGAAAGAGACGACGTTAACAGCGTTTCATCCCAATTACCATCATCAAAATATTGCAAGCGAAACGCTCTTATACTGAAGACGTGAATGTTCAGTGACAAAGAATACCACAGTTCTGATGACGGAAGCTAACCGAAGGTTGGGTCATTCAGACACCCACTGGACATCCGAGGGGTCTGTGTAGAGGAGAAGAGAGGACTGGCCGTACTGAATGAGTTAACCATCCCATGCAGGAAGTCTGGGATTGATGAAAGGAGATTATAATTAGTTGCTGACGTTGAGCAGCAAAACTATATTTTCGAGCAGCAAAAATGCCATGCAGTTTCAACGTGGTACTGATATATGTTGAACGGCACAGTATTGATAATATACTATACGACCTGCCATGGGCTCTGTGAGCTTGTGCAACACAGTTAAACGCCCGGCTATGCAGAGGACAGACGTAACGGTTTGAAGTCACAAGCCAACATTCGGAGCCGGCGCTGCCGATAACCTCTCTCTCTCTCTCTCTCTCTCTCTCTCTCTCTCTGTCAATTTCTCTCTTTGTTTTTCAATATAAATCGGAGGTGACACATCAGTGCATTCAGCAACTATCAAATTCATTTCCACTGAAGCAGATCACCCGCAATATGTTTAGTCACTGTCCCAATATAGATACCGAGTACAGGACCCGGCCATATCTTTTTGTCTTCTTTCGCCCGCATGACCGATCGCAGGTCAGTCAAGCAGAGAAGGGTGGATTCACGTTTGCCAAGAATCGAGGAGGGTTATATATATATATATTTTTTTTTTTTTTTTCCGCCAGGCTAACCTCCGTTCAGAAGAAGTTCAAGTAGAAGAAATTAAAGAAAAGAAAGTGAAGAAGAAGAAGCTGCTGATGATGATGATGACGATGACGACTGACTCGGACACCGACATCAGTCGAGCCAGTCTTGGGCGGGACTTGCAGCTGACCGTCGGACCGCACTATTTAGGTTTAGAGGTATACCTAGATACCCCGACTGAACCAGTACTGTGGGGGAAAGGCTGCTGAGCGAACCGGAAAAAAATTAATAAAGAGCACTGACGCAGTGACTGCACGACTGAGGAGCTAGTGCAGGAACTTGAACTCACTCAGACCGCCACATGCAGATGTGACCTTTGCTACAGAGACTGCTACACCTGTTCTGCCCCTTTACATTTATATGCTTATTTGTTTACTGTTATCATTATTGTCTTTTTATTCAATTTTCATTTATTACTTCTTCTTTTTTCGTATATTTTTTTTTCTTTTTAATTAGCTATTCATTTATTTCTTTATTCCTTTTCACTGATTTCATATTTATTTATCTTTTGTTCTTTCTCTCTCAAGGCCTGACTAACTTGAAGCGCTTTGGGTTACGCTGCTGGTAAGGCATCTGCTTAGCAGATGTGGTGTAGCGGCGTATATGGATTTGTTCGAATGCAGTGACGCCTCCTTGAGCTGCTGATACTGTCACTGGTCCGCACAGCGGTCACAAGCGACGCCGGCCGCTCGATCTGGCTAGCCAAACAGTCGAGGAGACAGCCAAAATGACAGCTACATGATGAACCATCCGTGGTTATATCCCTGACCGAAATAAGACATCCCTAGGGACAGGACTGAGAATGATGGTTGGCAAACATATTAATTAACCCATATCTCTACAAACCATGTTCGCTGGCTTGGCGTTCTCATCTTTTTTGTCAGATTTATGCTTCTTTTTTTTTCTTTTTTTCCCCAGACAGTTGTAAACTGAACGTATGTGTGTGTCGATTCCCCCCCCCCCCCCCCCCCCCCCCGCTGTTCAAACAGACGGAACACTTAACCTTTGGTGGCCGGCAGCCACTTTGGTCACCACATACCAGGGTCGGGGTTTTGCTCCACCCTTGTACACACACACACACACACACACACACCCCTAGCACGCACCTCAAGAGAGAGGGTCAGGTGGTGGCAAGTTGCGCGGCGGACGCAGTTGCAGCAAAACTGAGCGAGACGGTTGGCACTTGGTGGATCAGAAGACAGTTCGTTCCCTTCAATCGCTCTTTCGAATCGCGCAATATGTACTGTCACGAACTCCTAGTACAGCAGCACTAAACCACTCAGAAGAATAAGTATGGCGGAGGCACGCACACCGTCAAACGACACCCATGCGTCACTGCAACTCCCCCAAGATCTTTTCAGAATCAAATCGCGATTAGACGTCTTTGACGCAGGTTGGTTCAGGTTCAGCCGATTCACTTGGCTGGTTTTGACACCGTGCCAAGCCAAACATCATGTCGAGGCGTGGTTTTAGTCGATCTCGGTCACAGAGTGACACAGAAAAAAAAGAAAAAAAAAAAAAAAAAAAAAGGGGGGGGGGGGGGGGGGGGGGGGCAGTGTTCGTGCCGTTGGAGATGACTGTGTAAAGGAAATATATCATTTCATCTCCCCGGGCCGGTACTTGTACACGGCAAGTTCACTGTGTTCATCTAAAAATGATTATCATCATTATCATCAGCCCTAGCATCAGTATTATTATTATTACTGATTATTTTTAATTAAAGTTATTATTCGGAGGGGGCGGAGGAGAAGAGGAGGTGGTTGGAGAAGTGGGAGAGGAGGGAGGTGAAAGGATGTTCACTCATGCTATGTCATATGCCGGATCTTCTGCTTGACAAATTAACTAAATTAATTTCTTTTTTCTTTTTCTTTTCTTTTCTTATATATATATATATATATATATATATATATATATATATATATATGTGTGTGTGTGTGTGTGTGTGTGTGTGTGTGTGTGTGTGTGTGTGTGTGTGTGTGTGTGTGTACGCTCGATCGTGCGCACGCGTGTTGACTGAGTGCATAGGGTATAGAGTAGATAGATTAGATTATGCCGGTGTGTATGAGTGCGAGTGTGTGTATGTGTGTGTGTGCGCGCGCGCGCGCGTGTGTGTGGGTGCACATAAGTATGTGCGCGCGCGCGTGTGTGCCGTGTGCGTGTAATTGCGTCTGATCGCGCGCGCGCCGTGTATATTAATTTCATGAGTGCATGCATGTACACGCACTGGTGCCGGGGCAATAGTATCCATGTCCTTTCAGTCGCTGAGTATAACTGAACATTGCAGCAACCCAAAAAAGTCCACCTCACGTGGCCGGGGAAAGTGCTGACGCCTGGTGACACGCACACCTGCACTGAAAACACGTACGTAGAATGACACAGCAACGTTTTATTCCTCTCCCTATCACTTTGTTATTTCACCAAAAAAAAAAAGAAAAAAAAAAAGGTGGAACTGCCCTGTACTTCGTGGCACCACACGCATGAAAAATCAGGTTCTCCCTCTCCCCCCCCCCCCCCCCCCCCCCCCCGCCATTGTGGGTTAAAAAAAAAACCTGTGCATTGGGTAGAATACCCCCCACACCCACACACCCCCTCCCACCACCCGCGTCTCTCTCTCTCTCTCTGGATGATTTCGAATCCAGTTCGGTTTCCAGTTAGGAATCCGGCCGGCCCATTTCTACTGAGAGGGATTTTCTTCCCTGACAATATATATTGAGGGCAACCAGATTAAATCGACACCGGGTCCAGGTTCACCCGCGAACTCAACTGTCAAACACACGTTGTCAAACCAGTCTTGCGTGACTGAGCGTTCAACGTGCAACGTGCACGGGCTGAACGGACGGGTGTCAGAAACAAAACAACACTTTTCCTTTTTGAATAATTTATTGAACGTTAATGGTTTAACGTCCAAACTTGCAGACCAGGATTTCGTTTCATATTTAACTTTTATAGAAAACTGTGAATTAAATGTGTTTAATGGATTTTTTTTTTTTTTTTTTTTTTTTCAGATCAGCGGTAAAAACTTTCTGAAAAAGGGAGAAGATCGGGGGGTGGGGGGGCGGGGTGGGGGGTGGGGGGGGGGGGTATTGTCTGTCTCGTTAAAAATGAATTTATTCCCTTTGTCAAAAGCGTTGATGTGAACAAGTATGCCAATGTTTGTACGTTAACTATAGATAAAACATTGTTCGGGCTAGATAAAGATGTGTTATATGTGTGTTTCTATGTTGCTCCAGAAGGCTCGCCTTTTTACACTTATTTTGATGTTGATAATGGTATCAGTTTACTTGAGGAGTGCTTGATTGATTGCACCATTACAAAAGGCGTTTATATAATTTTATGTGGCGACTTAAAAAGTCAATCTTACACTTCGGATCGATGTTCTCAGGATAATTACATGAACAATTATGGCAAATATTTGTTGAACATGTGCAATGCTTTAAATATGTGTATCTTAAATGGTTTATTAAAAGGTGACTTTCAGGGTCGGTATACATATATATGTCTGATTCTGGCTGTTGTGTAACTGATTATTTTATATTTTCTGATGATTTACTATTGCTTGTGTTTGATTCATGTGAATTATATGTGGATGAAAGAATTGATTCTGACCATTTGCCTGTAGGTATGCGTACACCCAATGACCTTGTTTACGGTGAGACAGACAGATATCCTATGTATGTGAATTCTGCTGTTGGCTGTATTCGTTACTGGCTTAAGTTAATTCAGATGGAAACATTTAGACTACCATACAAAGCGTATGAAATGTTATATGACTTAGATGTACATGAAAAAAAACCACACTCGGCTTATATCACAGATTGACGTAAGTTTACATTTGGGCCAACAGCAAAGTGAGAGCTGTATTATCAATGGTTTCTCCAGTCAATGGGAAACCATTTACAGCTTAGTCTTTTGTGAAGGACTGTGACTCTCAAACTAGGAGGTAAAATTGCACTGGCTCTTAGTGCTGCAGCCTTGTGGGCCTTTGGGAACCATCCCAACGCCGACTGTCCTAAAACCCTCTTGGCCGAGAGAGTGGGGATGTACTTGGGCAAGACACTCTCCACTATAATCAAATTCTAGCCCAAATAGTCGGAACAGCAATTGCCTCCTCTGCTGTTCTGATGGACATAGTCGGACACGACTGACTATCACATATAAACATGAAAAAAAATCGTTTCAAATGTTCGTATTTGTTTATATGAGAATGGTTTTGGTGACGTCTGGGTAAATCAAGGTGTTGCCAGTCTGAATGGATTTATAAATGTCTTTCGTCAGCGTTTGATTGCCTGTAGGTGGCAAAACTGTAATGATCCCAATTCACAAACTGTATAAGATTTTGCTTTGAAAAGAAATGTAATTGCTTTTTTACTCCTTTTTTTGTGGTGGTAGACCAAGTTTAATCAAGCCAAGTTAATTGAATCTAAGTTCATGGCGTACGTTCTGTGAAAACATTGTGCCACTTGAAACACGGTTAAGTTAGAAACAGCTTCCTACTTAATCTATTCAATGGGGAAGTGGAATACGAATTGCGCTGCTTCTAATACGAATCTCTTTTTCTTATCAATGATGATAAATAAGCTAAAGGCTTCCCAAGCGGGGAATCGAACCCCGGCCGTCGCGGTGAGAGCGCGAAATCCTAACAACTAGACCACTTGGAAACTAAGCACAGAACAGAACGGAGGCAATGACATGCCAGAACGATAAACGGACGATTTATAACACCAGGCATAATTATGCCCCCTTGGCAGAGAAGAGAACAAATTAGGCTGTGACATGCCAGAGCCTTAAATCTGCTGTGTGGAGCTTTACAGGATGACATGAAAGCAGATAAAGTGGAGCTGTGGGTCTCCCCACACAAGGACTCACAAAGATACGATTGATACGCGTGCTCTCAAGGCCTGACAAGTGCACTGCATGGGTTGTGTTGCTGGTCTTGTATTCTTATTCTTGTTGCTTACTGTCCAGCCGACCACACAGTACAGGGTCACATCAGGACTCTCAAACCATACAAATGCTCAACTGCGTCAACACAAAACTGTCACATCTGGTAGTGATCTACACTAACACGCACACACAAAAAAAGCCCCACTAAGACAAACCCAGAAAACACAGTTCATGACACAGTATCCCAACCATTTAGTTACTAGTGGCAAATTAGACAAGGCCATACTGAGGACGCCAGCCATTCCGCTTAATTTATCCTCCCCAGATTACAAAAAATCGTAAAAATGGAAAAAAAGCAATACTTCAAAGCCAAACAAACAATACATTAAAAGGCCATATAAGCAAATAACACTGCAGAATGAGCAGCTATAGTGCCCATCCCAGTGAAAAAGGTGTCAAGTTGGAAAAACGAAAGGGGAATGGACTGGGAAGGCAGAAAAACGAGACAACAGTTAAGAAAGACAGAAAAGAAAGAAAAAAAGGCAGAAAAAAAGAGAGTGATAGAAAAGAAGAAATTTCTAGCACAGAATTTCCAGAAGGCGAGGATGCAATTTATACTGAAAGATCCCCGGCACCCCCTCGGGGGAATGCTATTTGATAGTCAGGCATCTGCCTAGCAGATGGTGTGGTGTCAGTTTATGGGGTTTTTGTGTGTGTGTGTGTGTGTGTTTTGTTGTTGTTTTCGAACGCAGTGACACCTCCATGCATGAGAAAGTGAAAACTGAAACTGAAACTCGGAATACAAACCAAGTGCGGGGCGGTTTGTGCTCAACTAACGACAGAAAATGGCACACGTGGTCTTTGGTGTGACACCTGCAGGTTGTTGCTTCTACAAAAAAAAAAAAAAAAAAAAATCATTATAATTATCATAATGATGAAGAAAAAATAATGAATAAAATACTGTTGATGATGATTATCATCATCACTACAACAACAACAATACTTGAGAATACTACTACTAGGCTACTGCTACTACTACTGCTACTACTACTACTACTAATAATAATAATAATAAAATGATGATTATGATAATGGCACGTCTCTGCATGAAGAACTAAATACAATGTGCCAGTTTTTGTGTCTTTATGCTTGTGCGCGAATGTTTACGCATGCTTTCGTACACTGAGGTGCGTCCAAGTATGCGATATGCGCCGCCGCTTCATATATAGACGGTGTTCAGTTACATGCACACCACCCGTAATATGTCATCATCAACTGAACAGAAATCCTATACATCATGATTATGTTACGTCTTGGGATGAAGGATGAAGAACGCGAAGAGAGACTGTTATGTGCAGACGGTGATTTGTCACGGGAAGGGTCAGAGGTCGCTTAGCCGTCTGCCATTTTCAGTGTGTCGACGTCACGCCCTAAGGCACCACGCCGCATCTCCATGGTCTCCTAAAACCTCTCTTAATTCAACCCGGAAACATGAGAGAACGAAGAAGGGGTGGAGGGGAGGGGGGGGGGGGGGAGGGAGGGAAGAGTGTCGGACTGAACAGGACAGTGGGGGGCTCGGGATGGGGGGGTATGGGGGTGGGGGGGGGGGGGGGGGGGGGGGGGGGGGGGGGGGGGGGGGGGGAGGGGGTCTGGCTAACAGATTGGCACATCAAGATAATTATTTTTCGACGATCCTATGTCATGTGTGACCGTGACTCAGGTATGATGGATACATCGATCATGCGGGCTTGCTGCTACATTTTCGCCGCGCCTCTATGTGTGTGTGTGTGTGTGTGTGTGTGTGTGTGTGTGTGTGTGTGTGTGTGTGTGTCCCAGAGAGAGAGGGAGGGGGAGGGGGCGTTGGTGGGTCAGGGGGTGGGGGTGGGGGCTGGGGGCATTGCATTCACATAACCTTTATTCGTTATCATAACAAAGGTCCCATGGGTTTCTCTGCATTCGGCCCTGTCTTCTCAATCTAGTGGTTATAGTACGCCACCATTTTTTATTTGTCCATATATAAGACACGTCTGCTTCTTCATCCCCTCCCCTCAACACCTCCCCACCCCACCCTCCCTCTCTCTCTGTGTCTCCCTCCCTCTCCCCCACCCCTGACCTCCCTCCCTCTGTCAGTCTGTCAGTCTGTCTGTCTCTCTGTATCTCTATCTCTCTCTGACTCTCTCTTTTTTCAAGGCATGCAGGTTGAACCAATGCAGCTGATGAAGCGACCTCCCACCCCCAGCCCCCTCCCACCCCCCACCCACTCAACCCCATCTTTATTCATAAATCCACCAGCATGTATGTGCACAGTCAGTTATAACATATCAAAGAATATAACCAGACTGGCAAAAAAAAGAAAAAAGCACACACAAAAAAGCAGTAACCTTACACCACCTTTGGGTCAGACCAACTGCTGATACCCCCTCGACAATCGCACGCTTCGATGGAAAAGCAGGTCAGTGTTTACATAGTCAACACAACCTGACGAACCCCTTTACCCCCCCCCCCCCCCCCCTCCCAGCAACCCCTTCCCTTTCAAGTTCGTCTTAGAAGCAGGTGAGGCCAGGTAGGTATTCTTGGCTGGCTCAAACGGCTGAGCGCAGAACTCGCAGTCAAACCTGTTATATGAGCTCGAATCACAGACATTCCATGTAACAGAATGGGCATTTTGGATGCCCCTCCTCCCCCCTCAGACCCCCCCCCCCTTCCCCCCACCCACCCCCACCCACCCCCTTTATTTTTTTCTCTTTTTTTTTTTTTTCTTCTTTTTCTATTAACATGATATCGTTCTGGTGGAGTCAGTGCAGTGTCAGATATGTCCCTTTCCCACAAGTTCCATGGGACAGTTATAGGTATTTCCGCCACCCGTATCACCTATGGCTGGGTGTCAACGCCAAAACCAAGTGTAACTAACAAGGTGTGTGTGTGTGTGTGTGTGTGTGTGTGTGTGTGTGTGTGTGTGTGTGTGTGCATGTTGCGGGAGGGGGAGTTATAGGAGCAGGTGTGATTGGGAAGAGTCAGTATTCAAACTTTATTTCACGAAAGAATATAGATACCTGGATAAAGAGTCAATGATAATGCTAAGATTTTTTTTTTTTTTTTTGTTTTGTTTTTTTTGTCTTTCCGTGTAATTTTAAAAAAGGGGGGAAGTGTGGGGGGGGAGGGGGGGGGGCAGAATAAATAAAGGCCATGTGAATTCTCAGAAAACGGTTCCTTTGTTAATCAACCCCATTACCTAAACCAGCAGCGATCCACTTCCAAACCTGTGTGAAGCGCGCTGAGCAAACTGAACGGGTGGGTGTGGCGGGTGGGTGGAGTAGTGAAGGAAGCAGATGGGGTCAACTGTGTGTGCTCGCCGGATTATATCATGGGAGCCTGTTTTTCAGTGTTCCTGGGGTGTAAGTTATCCCAGGTGTTCAGTTATCCCAGGTCAAAGTTATCCCAGGTGTAAATCATCCCAGGTCTAAGTTATCCCAGGTGTTAAGTTATCCCAGGTCTATTCCCTCAGGTCCATGTTCCCCCAGGTCGAAGTTCCCGAGGCCTTAGTTCCCCCGTATCTGTTCCTCCAGGTTTAAGTTCCCCCATGTCTTAGTTCCCCAAGATCTAAGCTCCCCCTAGGTTTTAGATTCCCCAGGTCAATGTTCCCCCAGGTCTTGATTCCCCCAGATCAATGTTTCCACAGGTCTTACCCTCCCCCCTCCCCGTCCCCCCCCCCCCCCCACACACACAGGTCTAGTTCTCACACGTCTAATTTACCAAGGTCTGTGTTCTCCAAGATTTTATTTCCCCCTGGTCAATGTTCCTCCATGACTTAGTTCCCCCTGGTCTTAGTTCCGCCAGGTCTGTGTTCCCCCAGGTCTGTGTTCCCCCAGGTCTTAGTTTCCCTAGATCAATGTTCCCCCAGGTTTTAGTCCCGCCAGATCAATGTTCCCCCACGTC
>NC_134895.1:10154926-10157426 GCF_041734735.1 Babylonia areolata
CTCTCTCTCTCTCTTTTTTTTTTTTTTTTTCTCTCGTTCTGTTTCTTATGCATGCATAATCTATTCATTTCGTTCTATCATTATCGTGACAAGTGTTCAAGTAATATTGGCGATGGTATAGTCACTGTAGTATGCTGCACTTGCCACACATAGATTTCAGAGACAGTAACAATACTGTACCTTATCTATCTGTCTCTCTGTGACTCACGTCCTATCCATCTGTGAATCTTAGTGTATGGGGGAGTGAGGGGGCGTGTCAGTGTGTGTGCGCGCGTGTGTGTGTATGTATGTGTGTGCGCTCGCACGCGAGCGTCAGTGTGTGTATGCATGTGCGTGCACGGATGTGGGTGTGTGTGGAGGCCGGGGGTGTTTTCTTCATTATGTATACAGTTCTGCATGAAAACCTTTTCCTTTCATTTATGTGTGTGCTATTTGTAATAGATGTAGATTAGCAAGGACAGATTGGAAAGAATAGGCAATGCCTAAAATCTTAATCCTTGAATAAAAACGTTTTGAGCTCTGATTCTGAGTTCTCTCTCTATCTATCTATCTATCTCCTTCTGTGTGTGTGTGTGGTGTGTGTGTGTGTGTGTGTGTGTGTGTGTGTGTGTGTGTGTGTGTGTCTCCCTCCCTCCCTCTCTCCTTCTCTCTCTCTGTCTCTCTCTCTAACTCCTCCCCTCTCTCTCCCCCCCTCTCTCTCTCCCTCTCCCTCCCTCTCTCCCCCTCTCCCTCTCCCTCCCCCCTTTCCCCTCCCTCCCTCTCTCTCTCCTCTCTCATCACCAGATTACAACCAAAAAACACAAAACTAACCCGCACACACACACATCCCCCCCCCTCTCTCTCTCTCACTCTTTCTGTCTCTCATCTGTCTCTGTCTCTGTCTCTGTCGCTCTCTCAACTCTCTCCCTCTCTCTCCCCCCCCTCTCTCTCCCTCTCCCTCTCCTCTCTCCCCCGTCTCCCTCTCCCAAAACCCTCCCCCCCCCTCCCTCCCTCTCTCTCTCTCCTCTCTTCACCAATTACAACCAAAAAAACCAAAAAACTACCCCGCACCACACCCCCCCCCCTCTCTCTCCTCTCACTCTTCTGTCTCCTTCTTCCTCCCCCCCCCCACCCCTCACCCTCTAAAACCCCCCTTTCTCTTTTCCGCCCCATTCGCCAATTACAACCAGGAAACCAGCAAACCTACCCTCCCCCCCCCACACACACACACCCACCCTGCACACTCCTCCTTCTATCCCTCACTCTCTCTTTCTCTCCCCCCCCCCCCTCTCTTTCCCACTCCCTCTCTCTGTCTCGCTGTCCTCTGTCTCGCTTCGCTCGTCACCTCTCCCTCTCTCTCTTCTCTCTCTCTCTATCTGTCCTTGCCACCTGGTTCCTTGCGTCGGCCATTATTCGAATCTTGATGCTTTTGCTAGTGGTGGAGACGGGAAGGTGCGAGGTGAGGGGGGGAGGATGAGAGGGATAGGGTCTGGGGGGGTAGGGGATTCGGGGTGGGGTGGGGGGGGCACTGGGGGGGGCGGTGTTGAATAGTGAGGCCGGAATTTACGAATGATAATGCAGTGCATTACTGGCCTAGTGTCCCTGTCAGACTCAATTAAAAAAAGTGATGTGTGTTGTTGTGAATTGTGTGGTGTGTGTTGTGTGTGGTGTGTGTGTGTTGTGGTGTGTGGGTGTTGTTGTGTGTGTGTTGGTGTGTGTGTGTGTGGAGGTGTGTTGTGTTTTGTTGGGTTGTTGTTGTTGGTGTTGTTGTTGTGTTGAATGTGTGTGTGTGTGTGTGTTGGTGTGTGTGTGGGTGTGTGTGTGTGTGGTGTGGTGTGTGTGTGTGGTGTGTGTTGTTGTTGTGTTGTTGTTGTTGTTGAGATGTTTTCGGCTGGCTGATCCGGATGTCCCATGACTTCTGATAGCTGTGTTTCCATCACTCCTATTACACTGCTGGCTCGCACACTAGAGAAGGTGCAGAAGGGTTAAGGACGCCAGCTGCCAATACAGAGAGTCCGTGGAGGGTGTGGGGTTCGAATCCCGCGCTCGCCCTTTCTCCCGAATTTGACTTGGAAAATCAAACTGAGCGTCCTAGTCATTCGGATGAGACGAGAATACCAGGTCCCGTTGCAGCACACGCACTTGGCGCACTGAAAAAGAACCCATGGCAACGAGATGTTGGCCTCTGGCGAAATTACGTACAAAAATGAATTCCACTTTCCATAGGACACAAAGATTAGATGGCCCTCAAGCCTGACTAAGGCGTTGGGTTATCTGCAGGTCATGCATCTCTGCTCAACAGATGTGTGTAGCGTGTATGGATTTTGTCCGAACCGCAGCGACGCCTCCTTAGAAAGTTGAAAGTGAAAGTGAAACCGAGCACACACACACACACACACGCATACACACCACACAGCACATTCGCGCGCCCACATTGTATGCGGCTCTATCCCTTCTCACTCAGTCCACTCTCCCTAACCCCCTTAACCATCTACACGCCCGATCCAACCACACCCACGTC
>NC_134895.1:10164926-10244926 GCF_041734735.1 Babylonia areolata
CATTTAAGGGCCAGCTATGGCTACGTTTACATCCGTGACATGATGAATAGAACCATACAGACCACGAGTTTCTTTTTAACTCTTTCCATACGAACGGCGAAAGAGACGACGTTAACAGCGTTTCACCCCAATTACCATCATCAAAATATTGCAAGCGGAAGGCTCTTATACTGAAGACGTGAATTTTGACAAAGAATACCACAATTCTGACGACGGAAGCTAAAGGTTGGGTCATTCAGACACCCACTGGACATCCGAGGGGTCTGTGTAGAGGAGAAGAGAGGACTGGCCGTACTGAGTGAGTTAATGAAGACACAGGATATGCACACCACGAAAAACGTGCGCGTACACACGTGTGTGTGTGTGTGTGTGTGTCTGTGTGTGTGTGAATCAGAATCATCCGTCCGAATCATGATTTATATGTCATGAAAACCGTAAATGGAAGGTGTATAGACACAACAATAAAGGATCTAAAAAATTCAAAGTGTGTGTGTTGTTGTGTAGTGTAGTGTGGTGTAGTGTGATGTGATGTGTGTGTGTGTGTGTGTGTGTGTGTGTGTGTGTGTGTGCAATCACAATGCAGACAAGCACTCGCAACAGGGAGCTCGGCGCTCTTACGACGAGAAGTGTTCTACATACACAAGTATGCATTCATTCAGGTACGACATACCCGGCGCACACAAAATAGCATGGCGACATACAAACAAGAAAACAACTACACACACACACACACACACACACACACACACACACAAGATTGAAGAAAGAGCGCTGTTCTTGGGTTTGTTCGTTGTTGCTGTGGTTGGGTTGTTGTTTTTTTTGTTGTTGTTATTTTAGTTTCTTAGAGGAATTGTCAACACTCTGCTATCAGCAGGGTCTAGAAGGGGTGTATATCGAAAGCTAGTTTGTCTGTGGGTGCACTTAGTGTGTTCTGTGCCATTGTGCCATTGAAACGCAAGGTAGCAAGTCTGCAATTTATCTCGTGATAGGTAGTCAACCAGTGAAGTTTCTCAAGGAGAGGAGTAAAATGACTTCTTTTTTTTTTTTTTTTAAATCTCTTCAACATTAGCTTTAACCCATTCCACCCCACAGCTACACGCCTGCTACAACTCCCCTAGACCAGCACTACGTGAGACCACTGCAGAAAAAAAGAAAAAGAAAAAAAGAATGGCTCACTAAAACAACAAAAACAGATGGAGAATTTTGATTTTAATCGGTCAAACAAAGTTTCGTTTTCATGCTTCCGTAATTACTAAACAGTTCAGTTTAGAATGCCGACTGTACCAAGCAAGAATGAACGAAATTAGATTAGTGTGTTGGTACAAGTATACTCGTACCTGGTCCACAGGGGAAGTAATCATGGTACGAGTTATATCTCGTACCTGGAGTAGAATGAGTTAACTCTCTCCATACGAACGGCGAAAGAGACGACGTTAACAGCGTTTCACCCCAATTACTATCATCAAAATATTGCAAGCGGAAGGCTCTTATACTGAAGACGTGAATGTTGACAAAGAATACCACAATTCTGACGACGGAAGCTAAAGGTTGGGTCATTCAGACACTCACTGAACATCCGAGGGGTCTGTGTAGAGGAGAAGAGAGGACTGGCCGTACTGAGTGAGTTAACTCGTATCTGGAATGGACTGAGTTAAAGCACAGTTCTGAATGTTCTGAACGGTACCGTCAGGGATGCCATAGCTTATACATATACCACATTCATGCTGACTCAAGAAACAAACAACAATTTTTGTCGCTTCACTGAAAGTCAGACATAGATCAATGACTCTCTTGCCAGAGAGGTTTCTGAGTTTCTTTCAATACTGCCATGACAACACCATACCCCCCAAAAAAAACCATCTTGGTGGCTCTGATACAGATCGATTAGAACATACATAACTTTGTCTCTTGTTTATGTTTTCCTGTCCTTTGCCTGATTTCTTCCTGGTCGAACATTTTTTCCGGTTTTTTTTTTTTTTTTTTTTTTTTTTTTTTTTTTTTTGTTGTTGTTGTTTTTGTTTGTTTTGTTTTGTTTTGTTTTGTTCTTGTTTTTTAAAGCACAGGAGGTGGAGTGTGCATTTTGTCAGCATAACTTTCTCCCGTCAATGGGGACCGACCTTTATTATTATGGTTTTTTTTAGCGCGTAGGAATGCTTTCTTTACGGAACAGAGAGCAGTACTTTGGTAACGCAGGTACAGTATTCAGTCACTTACATACATACCTCGTGTTCTATTCAGCAATTCAGCCAGCTGACTCGATCCGTTGTGCCATTAACTGCTGCTGTTTTTTTGTTGTTGTTGTTGTTGGGTTGTTGTTTTTTTCTCCCGGCTCATGAAAATGTCACATGTTTCATGTCACTAATACAAATACAGTGAATAGCATTTGGCATTGTTCTTCCAATCGACGAGCGCAATAGCCTAGTGGTTAAAGCGTTGGGCTTTCAATCTGAGGGCCCCGGGTTCGAATCTCGGAACTATACTGTTAAATGCATCAACTTTAATAACCTTATTCGTGTACCTCTGTCCTGCTTTCCCTCCCACCGCTCAGCTCACATTTCTCTAGATCTGTTCAACGCCCAGTCAGTTGGTCCTCGCCTCAAACGCTCAGCGATCAACGAACATCTGCTATCGATCAGCCTCGACGTCCTGTGTATCACAGAAACTTGGGTTCGTAGTACTGGGGATGAAGCTAAGTGTCGAGATCTCGCTCCCCCTGGCTACACTACCACCTCCTTCCCTCCTGTTACAACAACTTGCGGGGGAGGAATCGCCTTCGTTGTGTCAGACAGGCTGCTCCCACACACAACGTACACAACCGCCTTCCCCTTCAACCATGCCTCCTTTGAACTGGCCCAGCTTTCACTGTCACTGCCACATTCCCACCTCAATGTGTTCTGCCTCTACCGTCCGCCACCAAACAAGAAAAATAAACTTTCTGATACGATATTCATAGAACAGTTTCCGGACTTCTTAGAATACGCTAACAGTTTACCAGGCTCCCTACTTATTGTCAGTGACTTTAATTTTCATTTTGATTCACCCACACAGTTTTATACCTCTAAATTACTTGAAATTGTCAGTTTGTTCGATCTTAACCAGTCTGTAACGGAGCCTACACACAATCGTGGTCACATCGTCGATTGGGTGTTGCACAGAAATGAGGACTGCCTCCTGAAGTCTACCACCGTCGATCACACCCTGTCCTCCGACCATCACAGTGTGACGTGTCATCTGAACCTCACCAAACCTCCCACGCCCCGTGTGTATAGGGAGGTGCGCACACTGACCTCAATTGACTTAGACTTATTTAAAGCTGACCTGCTGACTATCCACTGTCCTACGCGCTGTACTCGACAGGCACGCCCCGTCGACTCGGTGCCTGATCTCCAGTCGTACCCCGTCGCCTTGGTACAACACTGTGGGACCAGAGCTGTTGGAGGCCATGCGGGAGAGAAGGAGAGCTGAGAGGCACTGGCGTGCCACTAGTTTGACCGTCAGTAGGGACATTTTTCAGACAGCCAGGAATAGTGTAACAAACATTGTTGACAGGGCAAAGTCAAAGTTCTACTCTTCTAAAATCCTTGTATGCACCACAGCCAAACAGCTTTTCAACGCTACGAACAATCTACTAGGTAAAATGAAAAACACTCCTCTCCCTACAACATTTTCGGTGCAGGAACTCCCTCAAAAGTTTTCTGATTTCTTCACCGGCAAAATATCATGCATTCGTGAGAAGCTTGACTCTGTTGTGTCTCCTTCTTTACCCGTTCAAGAACGCGTGTACAGTGGTCCTGTTTTACATTGTTTCCAACCAGTTACTGAAGATTTTGTGAAGAAAGTGTGTCTGAACGCTTGTCCGAAATCCTGTGAGCTTGACCATGTCCCGTCTTTTTTGTTGGTTGAATGTATTGATGTTCTACTGCCACATATTACTCATGTCATCAATTCTTCCTTACTGTTTGTTTCCCTAAAAGCTTCAAATCTGCTGTTGTACGTCCACTCATCAAGAAACCATCTTTGGATCATAATTGTTTGAAAAATTATCGACCTGTCTCTAATCTGTCATTTTTATCAAAACTGCTAGAAAAGATCATATTGTCTCAGCTCTTAGCTCATCTGGAACAAAATGGTTTACTTAATTCCCACCAGACAGCTTATACACGTGGTCATAGTTGCGAAACGGCCCTTCTTAGAATAGTGAATGATTTGCTTTCCGGATCTGATGAGGATAAGATATCAGTTCTCGCTGTCTTAGATTTGTCAGCAGCTTTTGACACTATCGACCACTCTATCGTCTTGATCAGACTAAAAACTTCCTTTGGTGTTCGTGACACTGCACTAGCATGGATCACGTCTTGCCTATCAGATCGTACACAGAAAGTATGTGTAAATGGTAGATACTCTAGAGTATCTGCCTTGAAATATGGTGTCCCACAGGGGTCCGTCCTAGGTTCTGTTCTTTTCGTGCTGTATGCGGCTCCTGTGTCGGATGTCATCAGTCATCATGCGATGTCGCATGAGAGCTTTGCTGATGACACACAACTTTATCAGTCGGCTTCCATAGCTGAATTTGATGCACTGGTGACAAACACAGGAGTGCATTGCTGGCCTAAAGGACTGGATGACTCTCAACAAGCTGCAGCTAAATGATGATAAGACTGAATTTATGATAACCTGTCCAAAGAAATTTCGTCAACATCCTTCCTTTCCTGACTCTGTTCTGATCAATAGCACACCTGTTTCACTTTCTCCTTCTGTTCGCAGTCTTGGTGTAATCCTAGACCAGTCTCTTTCCTTCCAACAGCACATTTCGAATATCTGTAAAGTTGACTATTTGGAACTGCGTAGAATCAGCTCTATCCGCCACTATCTCTCAACCGATGCAACCAAGACACTTGTATGCTCTCTGGTTCTCTCAAGATTGGATTACTGCAACTCTCTTTTGGCCGGCCTTCCCAAATATCTGTTAGACAGACTCCAACGAATTCAGAATAACGCTGCCATACTCATTTGCAGAGCTTCTAAATTTGACCATGTTTCTCCTCTCCTTCAGTCTCTCCACTGGTTGCCTGTTTCTGATCAAATAGACTATGAGCTATCCACTCTGACCTTTTCTGCAGTCAACGGATCTGGCCCCAAGTATCTTTCTGAACTCCTCCATATCTATACCCCGTCTCGCCAGCTCCGTTCTTCCTCTGATATTCGACTTCTCAGGATACCTCACGTCAGAAGTAAGACCTATGGACACAGATCGTTTTCTTTTCAATCGCCAAAGACGTGGAACAAGCTCCCTGATAACCTCCGTCATTCTGATTCCCTCGCATCTTTTAAATCTCGTCTCAAAACTCACCTTTTCCCTCAGCAATAAGTTCAATTGTGGCAGGTCCACTTCCTTTGCGTTAGCTGTGCTTGACGATGTGTGTATACATATGTATGTGTACATAACTACATGCATGTATATGAATGTGTATTGTGTGTGCGTGTGTTTATGTAAGTTTGTGCCTGCCTATGTGTGCGTATGTGTTAGGGTAGCTGTTAGATACACATGTATGTTAAAATGTATGTATGCAGTGTGTGTGTGTGTGTGTGTGTGTGTGTGCGCGCGCGCGCGCGCGCGTGCGTGTGTGTGTGTGTGTGTGTGTGTGTGTAGTCACATTTTGGTGTGTGTATGTAACATAGATGTAATGTTTATTATTAACAAAAACGTTTTTGTAAAGCAACTAGAGCAGATTTCTGGATAGTGTACTATATAAGTATCCATTATTATTATTATCATTAACGGCGCCTGGTGGGTAAATGGTGGGTGGGGATTTTTCCGATCTCCCAGGTCAACATATGTGCAGACCTACTTGTGCCTGAACCCACTCCGTGTGTATACGCAAGCAGAAGATCAAATACGTACGTCAAAGATCCCGTAATCCATGTCAGCGTTCGGTGGGTTGTGGAAACAAGAACATACCCAGCATGCACACCCCCGAAAACGGAGTATGGCTGCCTACGTGGTGGGGGTAAATGAAGAAAACGGTCATACACGTAAAATGTTACATGTCTGTCTGATTGTGTGTGCGTGCCTGAAATCTGACTGAATGACACAGGAAACGAATAATGAGCGTCAAGTGACAGCCGTCAGTCGGCTCTACCCACGTAGGCAGCCTGTTGTGCAAATGACCCCGTATTCGTACAGCGCTTAGAGCTTGGTCTCCGACTGAGGATAGGCTTTATATAAGTATCCATATCAATCCAAAAAAGAAAAGAAAAAAACCTGTCGGGCCTCATGAAAATGTCACACGTTTCATATCACTAATACAAATAATAGTGAACAGCATTTGGCATAGTACTCACAATCATGTTCCATGAAATACAAATGTGAATGGTGTTTGGTAGTGAAATCCGCATTCATATTTACAATGTCCTTATCAACTGTTTGGTCAAGCCACACATCAGACATAATCTACATTTGGAGGAAGAAAAGAACAGTGGTGTATTCTGCCAAATGAGACGATCAGCTGATGTATTGTCCCGTTTTCCCTCCACAAGCCTGAAAACCCCCCTTTATTTTTTGTCCGGGGTTAGGGGTAGTGGGAAATGAATCAATCTATATTTCATCCATCTCAACTCTGTGTGTGTGTGTGTGTGTGTGTGTGTGTGTGTGTGTGTGTGTGTGTGTGTGTGTGTTGTGTGTGTGTTGTGTTGTGTGTGTGTTGTGTTGTGTTGTGTTGTGTGTGTGTGTGTGTGTGTGTGTGTGTGTGTGTGTGTGTGTGTGTGTGTGTGTGTGTGTGTGTGTGATACTCTCGGGACATATCAAATTCGTGCTTCTAAGACAAAACACAGAGATAGTCGCAGCTGGTTTGATTCCACATGCAAACGAAGCCGATCAGAGTATTTTAAAGCTAAACACAGAGTAAAAAAAAGAAATTCTAGTAAAAATAGAGACACGCTCGAAAGAGTCAGCAAAAGTTACAAGTCCGTTTTAAAGAAAGCAGAAAAGACGTGGAGAAAACAATGGCACAGAGAACTACGAAGTTTACGCAAAAGCAATTCAAGGGAACTATGGAATAGGTTTAAAAAGAAAAAGAAAACATCTTGTCCCATAAACTTAGAAGACATGTTTCACCATTTCAGCAACCTTAACGTTAATGATAATGAACATATTGACAGTACAACGGCAATGCACATTATCAATTTAGAGGATAATGATTATATTTTAAATGCATGTATTACTGAAGATGAAATTACTTCAGCCATCAAAAGACTGAAGAATGGCAAAAGTGCCGGTGAAGACATGATTCGTAATGAATATCTCATCAACAGCGTTCCTTTGCTGACAGAAACATACTGTAAATTATTTAACAAGATACTGGACGAAGGTGTTGTACCAGAAAAATGGGTATCCGGCTTGATATTGCCATTGTATAAAGGCAAAGGTGATACACTTGACTGTGATAATTATAGGGGGATAACTTTGCTCAGCTGTGTTGTAAAACTATTCACTACAGTGTTAAATGCTAGACTGACTGATTATATCAATACAAACAATATACTTTCAGGAGCCCAAGCAGGATTTAGACAGTCCCATTCTACATTAGATCAAATGTTTGTTTTGAAATCACTTATTGATATTTTCTCCATGAAAAAGAAGAAACTTTACTGTACTTTTGTTGATTTTAAAAAAGCCTTTGATTCAGTTTGGAGAAGTGGGTTATGGCAAAAACTTGTTCATGAAGGCGTGAATGGTAAAATTTTGCGTGTCATAATGAACATGTATGATAGAATTAAGTCATGTGTGTTTTTAAATGGTGAAAAATCTGATTTCTTTAGCATTTGTAAGGGTGTACGACAAGGAGAAAATCTCTCGCCTTTGCTTTTTTCTCTGTATCTCAATGATTTAGAGTTGTATTTGACTGAGCATAAGAGTCCATCTGTTGATCTTTTATTGAATGTTAACATTTCAGAGTTAGATAATTACATGCGATTATTTGTACTGCTGTATGCAGATGACACAATTTTACTTTCAGAGACGAAAGAAGGATTACAGCAGTCCCTCAATGTTTTTCACAAATATTGTTTAGAATGGAAACTAGTGGTCAATGTAAAGAAAACTAAAGTGATGATATTTAATTCTACAAACAAGCTAAAGCCTGTTTTTAAATTTGGTGATGCATGTTTGGATGTTGTTGATTCTTTTAAATATCTTGGCATCGAATTTAGTAGAAACGGAACTTTTTATAAAGCTAAAAAAATGATTTATGAACAGGGCCAAAAAGCTATGTTTTCGTTACTTCAGTCAGCCAGAAATCAAGATTTACCTTTACATATCATTCTGGACATGTACCAGTCTATGATTGTTCCTATTTTGTTGTATGGTGCAGAAATATGGGGTTATGAAAATGTAGATATACTTGAAAAATTAGAATTGAAATTTTTGAAACGCTTGTTCAAACTGAACAGAAATACTCTGACCCAAATTGTTTATGGAGAAACTGGTATTTATCCAATTAGTGTGTTAGTGAAAATGAGATTAGTTCGATTTTGGACCAGCTTAGTAATATCAAACACAGAAAAATATTCTGGGAAAATATATTTGATATTACTTGACTTATATCGAAATGGTATTTATTCTTCAAAATGGATGAGTTGTATCAGACAAATTTTAATAGAAGCAGGGTATGACTGTGTTTGGGATGCTCAATTCTTCTTGGAGAGGGAATCTTTCTGCAAGAATGTCAACACTGCCTTGAGAGATAGTTTTCAAAATCTATGGAGACATGCTCTAGAGGCGAGTAGTAAATGTTTGTTTTATCGAAATTTCAAAAGTGGATTTGGTAGAGAAAAATATATAAGTCAAATGCCTGATAATTATGTTATCAGCTTCTTCAGATTTCGAAGTAGTAATCATAAGCTGGAAATAGAAACAGGGAGACACAAAGACCCTTGACATCCCACATTTTTTGCTCGAATGTCCTGATACACATTTACATTTCAAACCCCTTCATGATATGATTACATCCTTTAATCTTCCATTAGTCATGTCCAGCGTTTTTCACCCTAGCAAATAAAAAGGTTGGTCTCTGACAAAAACCGCAGTTGACCTAATTAAAAGCCATCCAATTGGTCGGTTTTTCTAATTTGTTTCATCCCCTTTCTGTTGCAGAGGTTCCCCTCTGTTTTATTTAATCCAAAGTAGTGTTTCGTTTTGGGTGATAGCGTCAGATTTACTTGTAGAGCAAAGTTCCCATTTTTCTAATTAGTGGAACTGTTCGACCCTAACATGTAATATGTCGTCTTGATTACATTACGAAACCTTAATTTGATGAGAAAGAGTGAGAGACAGTGTGAGTGTGTGTGTGTGTGTGTATGTGTGTGTGTGTGTGTGTGTGTGTGTGTGTGTGTGTGAGTGAGTGGGCAGGGGAATGAGGTAGGGGAATTATAATGGGCACTTGTGTGCATGCATGGATGTATGTAGAGAGAGGGTGGGGGAGAAACGTATGTGAGTATGTGGGTGCGTTAGAATATTTTTTTTTGGAGATAATGATATTAATGAAATTTGGTACCTTGATTTGTTAAATATGTTTGTTTGTTTGTTTGTGTGTGTGTGTGTGTTTTTTTTTTGTTGGTTTTTGTTTTTGTTTTTTGTTTTTGTTTTGTTTTTTGTTTGTTTGTTTTTTGTTGTTTTTTGGGGTTTTTTAAATCATACCTTCCTCAAATCAGAATTTCCTTGTGTTGCTCAGTTAATATTTTATTCAAATGGTTGCGAAAATGTCAGTACAACAAACAGTTAATCTGACAATAAATGGTTTCAGTCAGTCAGTGCCCATATGCAAACCCAGACCAGTTTTATTCGATTCGATTCCGTGTATAAAGAGTGTATGTAATCACTGAATGTACTGTGCTGAAAGATTTATTTACACACACAAAGCTAATGTCTATTGATTTGGAAAACGGTGTTTAAATGCCCAACTTCGGCTTTCACGCTCTTCACGTTTATATATATATCATTTCAATTTCAATTTGAACATACTTTTGTTCTTGGTGGTAGTTTCCATTCAAGAGCTTCTGGCACAGTTATCTACTCAGTGTGCACGAAACAAAATCTACTGTGGTCCATGTGTGTCAAGGTTGAGGGAGCTGGGCCCAATCCCTCATAACCACCTGCCTTTGTGGTGCCGATGTACCAAGGTACTATGAAGGGAGGCGCCAGAATGGTTAAGACTTTTATCTGCCCATACAGAGTCTGTGAGGGGTGTGGGTTCGAACTCTGGGTCTCGCCCTCCCCCCGCCCCCCCCAGCCCCCCACCCCCTCCCAAGTTTGACTGAAATCAAACTGAGCGTCAAGTCAATCGGATAAGACGATATACTGAGGTCCAGCGTACAGCTGGCACTTGGCCGCACTGAATCAGAATCCCCACGGCAGCATGAGTTTTGTCATCTGGCAACACTCTATGGAAGAAATCAACTCTGAAAAGGATGCAAAAGTATAGGGTAGGTATGGGTAATTGCGAACAGCATGTAATTGCGAACGATTTGTATACCGCCCCACTTCAAAGTGTTCTTAACGGTTGCATTTTTCACAATCTAACATCTGCTTCGACCTATTTCTAATACCTTAACTCTTTCCATACGAACGGCGAAAGAGACGACGTTAACAGCGTTTCACCCCAATTACCATCATCAAAATATTGCAAGCGGAAGGCTCTTATACTGAAGACGTGAATGTTGACAAAGAATACCACAATTCTGACGACGGAAGCTAAAGGTTGGATCATTCAGACACCCACTGGACATCCGAGGGGTCTATGTAGAGGAGAAGAGAGGACTGGCCGTACTGAGTGAGTTAATGAATATCCATTTCCAAGAACCAGTCAAACAGCAGCTATTTCTGACTGTTTCCGCGCTCTTTCTTCTCTTCGTGCATCACTGCCGACCAGGGTTACAAATGTGCTCCTAAAATCCTAAAATCAATTGAAGCAAGTTGTAGGACTTGAACTTTGACACAGTTTAAAATAGTTTATTTGATCGGATATGTTGAATTAACATTACCAGTGCTGGGAGATTTTAAGAAAGCATATTGGTGACAGATCAGAACATCAGTTTTGACAGGAATCTACAAAATAGTGTCGTTTGCAATTAGACCATAGGATATTTTTTGAAGTGAGCCTATTTGCGAACGATGCTGCACATTTACTGATCACTCTCAAAAGGGTGTGTTTGTGTGCGATGTGGGGTGTGTGCGTTTAAATGTTTGTTTGTGTGTTTGTGTGCATGTATTAAAAACCAACTTAATACAACAGTCAGGTGCGATGTTCCAATAATATGTTATGTCTTATGAGTAAAAGACCTGCTTCTGTTTTAACAATCTACACGTACCCAAACCCATCGTTCGCAATTAGACTGGACCGTTTACATTTACCCTCAGGCACCCCTGCTATTTCAAACGTCGACAAAACGTTGAAAAGAGTGAGCAGACGAACTTTTAATGATGCAACCAGTTGGAGAAAGCTTTCAAAAACAAAAGAACTACGTTCGACTATCGTACGACATGTTATCTTTACAGTACACACGTTGAGCTGGTCGCTTTGACTGGATCGTTCACAATTAGGTATACCTGCCCTATATGCATGTACCCAGTGCCTAAGTGCGCTGGGTGATGCTGCTGGTCAAGCATCTGTCCAGCAGATGCGGTGTGGAGTTTAAGAATGTATTCCGAACGCAGTACCGCCTCCTTGAGAAACTGAAAAAAAAATGGAACTGAAATCTGGTGCCAGAGTCATCTCAGACAGGACTCCCTTTCACTTCCTCCCCCAGCCCCCCACCATCCCCCAAGTTCCCTAGCCTCCTCCCCTGAGATGGTTGATCCTATTGCCTGTGTGTGTGCTGAAGTGGGTGCGTGCTGATGTATTTTTTGGTTTGTTTGTTTGTTTTTTTCTGAATGCAACTAACTCTCCTGTCTACGGGTACATACTGGATGACTGTGAGACTGCGAACTGGTGCATGTGTTATGATGCATCTCTTCGGGTATGGGTACTGTATGTATTTGTGTCTATGAGTGTATGTGACATGTACATGGGTGTGTGTGTAGGGGGGGACAGGGGGGAGGGGGGGCGGTGGGTGTGCGTGTTTGTGTGTGTGTGTGTGTGCGTGTGTGCGTGTGTGTACGTGTTTGTGTGTGTGTGTGTGTGTATGTGCGCGCGCGCGCGAGCACGCGCGCGTGTGTGTGTGTATGTGCACGTGTTGTGTGTGTGTGTGTGTGTGTGTGTGTGCGTGTGTGCGAGTGTGCGTGTTTGTGTGTGGGTGTATCTGCGTGTTGGTGTGTACTGGTTTGCTGAGCGAGGATCATTTTAGTTCTCATTGTGTTTCAGTTATTGACCTCATTGTATTTTTTTTTTCTTTGATTGTGCAGTTACTCATCCATTGTCGTTGTTGGTCTTTCTGGGGTTTTTTTGTCTGATGTCATTTAGTGCTAACGTGTTACACGTGCGTGTGGTGTTTACATCAAGAAACTGGAGCACGGTTCGCCTCGCTCAGCAAGGGCTCAGTGTCTGTGACGAGTGAGTGGACAGCTGAGTAATGCATTGAGCAAGGACACGTTGAACAAAGAGCTCTGATAGCTTCCTTTGAATGGTGGCCTTGGGTAATGTCTCCAAATATACGGAGGACGCGAGTGTCCTTGGGTTAGATTCACATACACATTGCGAATTTCCCCCGCTCACACACACACACACACACACACACACACATTAATTTTTTGAAATAATTCTTTTTTGATTCACTGTATTCAAATGAGAGGAACCGATATCGAAATGTGTTGGATTCCTTCACACTGTGGGCTTATTTGTCATGAAAGTGCAGACCATTTCACAAAACTTAATTCATTTAGTGCAACGTGTTTTACACGTACCTATGGTAGGCTGTCAAAGCCCTGACAACGTGCTGTTTTTTGTGGGGGTTTTGTGTGTTTTATTTTCGTGGTTCTGGCATCAGTTCTTTTCTTTTGAAGCAGGTTTTGGTGTCGCATATATGGATCATACCGCACGCTTTGGCACTTCCATGAAACTGGAACTGTCTGGGAGGTGCCGCCTTCCTGATCAGGCCCCCCCCCCCCTCCCTCACATCCTCCCCCCCCCCCCACTCCCCCCCACACATACACCCCTCCCCTGTCTCTTTTCAGAAATGTTGCATCTTCTGCTATCACACATACCAGCATACCTTTCACAACCACACTGAACCAGTTCAATGAAGTTTATTAATAAAGTAGAGAGAAACAGCAGCATGAAGTGAAAAAAAAAGTAAAAGTCAAAATTGTATTTTATGAAGGTGAATTGAAAACGCAAGAGCTGCTTTTCTTTTTTTTTTTCTTTTTTACATCAAGCTATCTATCAAAAACAAATAGGGGGTGGGGGGGGGGGGGGGGGAACCAACGAACTACAAATATAAAACGGAAGCAACTGAACAAACATGCAAAAATAAACAAGAGTGTAGATATATCAAAATGAATTCTAAATAGTTATTTATCATATTCATTAGCTATTAGTTATTAGCTAACTATTTTGCAAACTATGCAGCAAGTTGCCAACAAAACTTCAAAAATCAAATCAGTGGTCTACAAAGTAGTGTTCTGTAACTCACGTGGTGATATGAAAGATCTGAAGCGTAGTTCATGTGTGTGGTGCAAACTAGTTCTGGCCGCATTCAGATCTGGCCAAAATATTGACACTTACTTCACTGCATTGGCAGACAGTTTGAAGTGCTCTCAAGTCAAGACGTCTGACAGAAGTGTACATAAAAAAAAATTCACCATTCCTTATTACATTAGTAGATATATAACACGTTATCAAACTCAAAGTTACCGTCTGTCATCTGTCAACCATTCTGCGCAAGCATTGTTTCTATAAAATAAAATAATAAAGATTTTTTTTATTTTAAAGAGAGTTTTCTGCAGATATAATGCTGGAGGGTGAATCAGACAGGATTTCATGACCGTGGTCCCTCAGCATTGACAAACCGATAACCAAGTTTGTCGTACGTCCATGTAAGTAATCTCCTTCAGTCACTGATCTAAAGCAACAGTGGCGAATAACAAGGTCGAAGACACTGGCCATGATATAGATGTTGTTCATGATAAAGATATTGGCTATGATAACGATATTGGCTATGATAGAAATATTGGCTATGATAAATATATTGGCTATGATAAAAACTATTGGCTATGATTTAAAAAAAAAATTATTTGGCCATGATAAAGATACTGGTCATGATCAAAAGAAAGCAAAAAAGTGAGATTTCAGAAGTAAGAACAATTTTCTGGTGAAATAAATGCAAAACCAGAGTGTGCAAGTTCTATACTCATTGATCCATGAAAACAACAACAACAACAACAACAATCCCTCCATCAAGACCATTCCAGAGGCCATGGCATTCAATCTGGAAAGCTGTTTAATTCGATAACAGCATTGACACTGGCCTGAGCCCATCCTCCCTACACCCATAGAACAAAATAGGAAATAAAATGAAATAAAGCATGTTTTTTGTTTGTTTGTTTGTTTGTCTGTTTGCTGTTGTTGTTGTTTTTTTGTTTGTTTGTTTTTTTTGTTTTGTTTTGTTCTTGGTTGTTGTTTTTGCTTTGTTTTTTTTTTTTTTTTGGGGGGGGGTGTTTGTTTGTTTTTGTTTGTTTTTTGCTTTGGTTTTTGTTTTTGTTTTTTTTCTACTGATCGAAACACACGGAGCCACACCAGATGTGAACAGGACAGTACAATGCATCAGGGAAGTGGTTCTTGTACCCCTGGAACCAACTTGATGAAGTTCTTGTACTCCAGATCAGCCATGCATCTCGCGAAGATGGAGGGAAGAGACGGCAGCTTCTCCTCTAGTGTGTGTTGACCATTCCGGAACAACATCTTTACACGAACTGAAAGCTGTTCCATGCATCTGTGAATAAACAACCCATGATGCGTCATTTTCGTGCACACTGGCATATCAGTATCTGGCCATAAGTATGAAATCACACACATAGAAAATTGATTGCTCAAGACCGTGTGTGTGTGTGTGTGTGTGTGTGTGTGTGTGTTTGGTTCTCTTTTCTTGCCTTTTCCAGCCAACGAAAGTGACACGTATAGAGCTTCTTTTTTTCTTTTCTTTCTTATAATGGAAACTAATGAAAAGAAAAAAAAAAGAGTAATACAATGTACTCCGTGATCTTGCGGGCAAGCACGGCCACCAAAAGAAAAAAAAAAACACCAAAAACTGAAAGGTCTTGGACTAGCCTTGTCTGGCAGGGGTGCGAAGAATGGTAATAAAAAGAAACTAGGTTCCAGACGATTACCTACATGTCTGTTGTGTATTGTGTTGCAACAATTGACCGGGCGCGTCGTGACTCCTGCCTCACGTTCTGAAGGGATCATACAGCTCTGGCGGAAGAAACGAAGTCTCCCAGCCATGTGTGACTCTGGTCGGCTATCGCTGTGTTTTCTCAGGATCAAGGGACGGGCGCAACAGCGGAATGGTTAAAGCGTTGGACTTTCTATCTGAGGGTCCCGGGTTCGAATCTCGGTAGCGGCGCCTGGTGGTTAAAGAGCGGAGATTTTTCCTATCTCCCAGGTCAACATATTATGTGCAGACCTGTTAGTGTCTGAACCCCCTTCGTGTGTACACGGAAAGCAGAAGATCAAATACGCAACGTTAAAGATCCAGTAATCCATGTCAATCTTTCGGTGGGTTATGGAAACGAGAATATACCCAGCATGCGCACCCCCGAAAACGGAAGTATGGCTGCCTACATTGCGGGGTAGAAACGGTCATACACGTAAATGCTTACTCGTGTATATACGAGTGAACGTAGGAGTTGCAGCCCACGATCCACGAACGAAGAAGGAGAAGAAGTCAGTATGAAGGGAGCAGGCTGGTCCCCTGACCTTGACACTCTTCTCTTGGGTTCGTTCAGTCGCAGGAGAACGACTTGGCGTGCCAGTCTGGAGCGTTTGAATTTAACGAGAGGCAGTGTCTTTGGCCCGGGGTTGGGTTTCTCTCCTGCGATCAGTGTAGGATTCGGTCAGCGTGGAAGATGGACTGCACCATGCTGGACGAATAAAGATGCGTTGTATTTATTGTATTGCATTGTGTGCATTGTATTGTATTGTATTGTATTCAGCCATGTTTGTCATTTCGTGTCGTAATATATGTATATATATATATATATATTATATATAGAGAGAGAGAGAGAGAGAGAGAGAGAGAGAGATGTATGTATGTATGTATAAATGCCGATTTGGGTAACATATTTTTTTTCTTAATCGGTTATGGTATGACATTGCATTGTATTCATTGTATTGTATGTATCGTATTGTATTGTATTGTATTGTATTGTATTGTATTAGTCGTTTTATCACAACATATTTCTCTGTGTGAAAGTTCGGGCTGCTCTCCTCAGTGAGAACGCGTCGTTGCCACCTCTTTTTAACTCACTTGTGTAAACAAAGTGCGTCTATATTTTAACTCGGTGTTCGGTTGTCTGTGTGTGTGTGTGTGTGTGTGTGTGTGTGTGTGTTAAACTTTAACATTGTCATTTTCTCTGCAAATATTTTGTCAGTTGACACCAAATTTGGCATAAAAATAGGAAAAATTCAGTTCTTTCAGTCATCTTGTTTAAAACAATATTGCATCTTAGCTCTGGGATGGGCATAAAAAATATAAAAAAAGAAGCCGAATTATATGCAAAATGAATTTACTGATATATTTATATTTTTTTAATTCACTAAACTTGGTACTTTGTTCTGATATTTTGACACAGCATCAACAGCAGTCTTTTTTTTTTTTTTTTTTTTAAGTTCAAACAGGAACTTCTTTTGCTAGGCAGGGAGTTTATATTTCTGGTGCATCTCTTTGGTGCAGCTAGTAAAAAAAGGAAATTAATCTGTAATTAATGCTAGGGGTTTTAATCTGCTTTAAACTGATCGTTCTCGTCTCAAACATTACATTTTAAAGTTATAATCAACACTTTAAAAGCTTGTGAGTTTTACTCTCAGTGTACAGGGCTATCACTATATTCAATCGCCCAAGTGGTCTTTTTCGGAAGCTACTAAAATCAATACTACGAGTGGATTTTATAGATCTATTGGCTGAGCCCTGAAGGTCGTGGGCAAAAATCAATTGCGTACACATATGTATACATATTCAAAGTGCGTGCTCATATTCTCGCGACTGCGAAGGACGACATTTTGTTTCAAGCAGTTGATCTGCCCGTTCAATCCAATATTCAATCGACAATACACGATAACATGTGATGGAAAGTTGGAGGAGACCGTTAAATATTTATTCAGAGAAAATTTGTGAACGCCTCATCACTTACTGGATTATGCCCCAAACTGCCATAAAAATATCAACAAAATCAATCGGAATCGCCAATTCTTTGACAGTTAAAAATAATAAACTATGAGAGTTAATACCCTTGATGAAACGTGAAAATTTCCAGTCTTGTCCTTTTCACTTCATACGACGTTTAGAAGTACTTGTACTTGGCTCTACATGTTATTAGTTTAACAAAATACTCAATTTTCCTATCAACTTTTAAACTATAAAACTAGATGGTAAAATGGGGCGGCATTTACCCCGAGGCTGATGTGAGTCATGCTTGTAGCAGACGATGCTTGTTACACACTGTGTTTGACAACAACGGCAGAGACAGCAACCACTGGTGAAGTCAGTCAGCTATCCATCCTCAAAACTGGCCAGTCTGACAACTCGCCAATGCCTCAGCTTCTGCAACAGCGGCAGACTACTAGCAGAGTGGAATCAGCTATCTGATGAAGCCATCATAGCAGGCCCCGCCAGCGCAGCACCATCAGCACACAGTGGATCACCATCATGGCCTGTCCCAACCACTCATTAAATCTATATATGTGTGTTTTTAGCCATCCCTTTCCTGGACTGTTAGCAAAGGCTGGCGGCACTACCCTTTCTTCACCATCAAGGAATAGTCTTTGTACAAAATTATTTTAATTTTGTGTGTCTCTCAAGCGTGCCCACAGTTTTCCGTTACGACGATAGCCAATACTGGCTCCTGCAACGTAGAAATCCAGATCCAGATCCAGAGACTACACTGCACTACGACGACAACACCGGGCTAGACAACACGGTCAGTGTCACGCGCCTTTGTAAAGTCCGTTACCCATTGAAACACGGCCATCCTGAACAACAAATAGGGTTGAATTAACATTATTCATATCATATAATTCAATATAGATTTATACTGTAACATGTCTTGTGAATTTTGAACTTTGATATCGAATTGTTGCTCATGAAAACGTCAATGCATTGGGACAATTTTTTTTTTTTATATGCTACACCACATCTGTTAAGCAGATGCCTGACAGCAGCCTAACCCGACGTGCTTAGTCAAGCTTTGACTTGAGGGAAAATAAAATGAAACGAAATGAGATAAATGAATGAATGGATGAGTAAATAAATAAATAATAAATAAATGAATAGATAAATAAATAAATAAATAAACAAATAAATGAATGAATAAGCAAACAAATAGATTTTTTAAAAGAATATATTAGGGAAAAGGAAAGAAGATAATGTGAATAATGATGACACGTACATTTATAAATGAATAGATAAATAATTCAAACACATGGACACACTCACAGACACTCACGGACACACACACACACACACAAACACACACACACACACACAAACACACACACACACACAAAGAGAGAGAGAGAGAGAGAGTACAGTGACATTACAGTAATACAATGTGTAATATTATGTAGTTTGTGTACACATGTTTTGAGCACAAAATAGTTTTAAATGTGGAATGCATTTACTAAATTAGATGTGTATGAGAGAGAGACAGAGAGAGATTACAAGAGAAAATTCTATATTCATGAGCTAGAATAATAGATATATGATAAATGAAAGTTGTTTGTTGTGTTCATGTGTGTGTGTGTGTGTGTGTGTTAGGCTCTGTAACAATGACATAGTATAACTGATAGCAGTCTACATAACTGATTTTAGACTGCTGGGAAACAGATCTTGGCCTGACTGATCCACTCCAGGGGGTTGAACCATTAGCAATAATATTAATTGCTGTGAAAATGTTCAGTATTGTGCAAACTACTGTAGCCAAGTGCTTAGCTGGCTGCAAATAACCTTAGTTCAATTCACAGTGCAAGCCGAAAGCTCAGCTGTAGCAGACGCCATTTTTGTAGTCACAGCATACCTGCTGTCTTTCAATGACTCAGGCATAAAGCACGATGCCATTCCAAATTTGAATAACCCATGCCCATTCTACACTGCTCCGAACATGTATTAATTTTAGAGTAGGTATCGTTTACTGTAATGTTATATTTGTTGTGCTTAGACACACCCTTAAAGCAGTTAGAAGCGTGTTTGATTTCAGTTAATCGTTCGTCAGTCTAAAGATTTCAGCTGATGCTAAGCTTACGTCATTCTGTCCTTCTCGCCACACACTCGCTGTTCAACCAGTGTCACGGTATGCTATTGGCTGAGCTGGAATCTGTGTTTCTGCTCCACCGTATTTGATTAATGTCTCTTTTGTCGGATCAGTAAAGTACAAGTATTATATACTGGCAGAATCATCACGATTCCATCTTAAAATCTGTTCCATTTATGTTTGCCTATGTTAAACTGATTTAACGCAGTTTGTAATTTTCAACAATGAGCTCGTTAAAACTGACCCTGTTCAGGTGACTTTAATCAAGATTATAAATTTAGCGTAAATAATCAATGCTTCATTTTATACTCATTAGGAAGTAGGCATTGAGCTTTTTCTTTTGCAACTTATCCGACGTAAATCGGTTCAGGAATCATTTAGAAATCTGTCACTGAACACCTTGTAAGAAACACAGTTGTCATCTGATTTGGCCCGGTTTGTGCCGATCTGCTTTGCAGCACACATGACTGTCTTTGCAGTCTGCTTAACTTGCATAAATTGGCACAGTGAGTGATGAGTGGTCACTTCATACCTGGTCAGTCATCTGGCCAGAGCCTGCTCTCTTTCTCTCTTGCTGTGTCGCGGGCAGTGTGTGTGTCGTGTGTGTTCGCACAACGGTGGATATCTCGCTGCTAAGTACTAGTGTGTAGAATGTGTTGATCTGTAAATTGTGCGACACATTACTTGTGTTATATGAGTATGTTCAGTTATTACTTTGTTCAGTCAATTCTTTGTTCAGTTATTGCTTTAACATGTTAGTCACAGCTCGCTATGATTGATCTAAATAATTGCAATGTCGTCATATGCTTGGAGCAGTGTTCCATTTGATTCTTCTTAAAGTCACAGTCAATGACGTCTCGGGACACAAATAGTTTGTTCCAGAATGTTCTAGTGAGTGCATATGACGTGTTCTTTCTCATTTGCTGTCACTGATGAAGGTTACAGTGTTTCACTGATTCTCAGTACTCTAAGATGTGTGTAGTATTCTGTCATGATTACAAGATAGTGTTGGATTGGAGTGGATGGTAAGCTGCATATGGCTCTACGTGGTGTGTATGATTCAGTCCTGGCGTGTGTGCGTTATTTATGTGTATATTCAGAAGTATTTGACTGTCCAAGAGGAGTGAAGCAGGGATGCTTATTGAGCCCACTAATGTTTTCTCTTCTTTTTTTCTTTTTTTTTATCAATGAATAAGCCATAGAGATAACCAAAAAAGGGAAACACGGAAAACAAATGATTCAAGGAGCGGTTGAAATTTTTCTTATGTTGTTTGCAGATGATATAATGCTTTTGTCCAGCACAGCTGTGGGACTTCAAAATCAGTTAAACATGTTGAAACAAGAAGCAGACCATTTAGCATTAACTGTAAATCTTGACAAAACTAATGTGATAGTATTTAGAAAGTGGGGTCATCTCTCTCAGCATGAGAAGTGGAATTATGGGTCAACAGATTTAAAAATAATAAATTCTTACAAATATCTGGGCATATTATTTACAACGAAAATGAGTTTGAAAAGTATGATTTCAGAAACATGTAGAAAGGGGAAAAAGGGGGTAATGGAAATTCTGAGATCTTTGCGTAAACTAAATTCTATTGATTCATGTATATATATATATATGCATCAAACGTTTTCTGCAAGTGCCATGCATGCGTCAAATACATTAATGTACGGAGAAACTGGTAAATAACATTTATTTGTAAAATCATATGTTAAATGCATAAAGTATTGGTTGAAGTTATTAAGGCTGCCAATATCAAGAATCTGTAGACAGGCATATGAAATGTTATTCGTCGAACAGGACAAGGGAAAAGAAAACTGGGCATTCTTTGTGAAAAAGATTTTAACTATGCATGGATTTGGGATGGTGTGGATGTGTCAGGGAGGGGGATTTGAAGAGGGCTTTATTTCGGAATTTAATGATAGACTTATAGCTTCATATAAACAAAATTGGCATTCTAAATTGGAAAGTTCTGAAAAATATTATTGGTTTCTGAATTTTAAAAATATGTTCGAGCCAGAAAAATATATCAGGGTTGTAACAAATAGATGGCACAGAATAAGTATTGCCAGATTTAGACTGAGAACGCTTGGTCTAAACGCACATCCGATGTGGTTTTATACTGACCCATACACACTCTCCCCTTGTCCAATGTGTGGGTTCCAAGGAGAGGATGAAATACATTTTTTTATTTGATTGTAAAGCATATGATGATATTCGTAATAAATGCATCATCTTCCAAACAAGTATTGTAAGGAGTAGGGATGTCACGGGTGAAGTGAAAATAAATTTTGATGACGATACAGTAAGATACTGGCGAAGTTTATTGCTGAAGCATATAGTATTTGAAAGAAAAGTAACACGTGTTAAGAGCTTCAATACCCAGATAATCAAAAGGAAAAACAAGGGGAAAAAAAGAAAAAAACAGAGAAAGATTTTTGCTATTATTCACTTGAAAAATGGATGGTCATGAGTTAGTTTATCTATCTACAAGCTGTTTTTTCTGTTTGATTTTTTGTGTAATTGTTTTCACAATTATTGTTCTGATTGTACCCCCATGTCACTAGAGCTGTACAGCTAATGACATTAAATATTTCAGTGTTCAGATTTGTAATAGCATATAGTTTGTGTACACGTGTTTTGAGCACAAAATAGATTCAAATGTGAAATGTATTTACCGAATTAGATGTGTGTGTGTGTGTGTGTGAGAGAGAGAGAGAGAGAGAGAGAGAGAGAGAGGAGAGAGATTACAAGAAAAAATATTTATCCATGAGGATACATAGATATTTATTAAATGAAAGAGTTGTTTGTTGTGTTCACATGTGTATGTATCTGTGTGTGTCTATGTGTGTGTGTTTCAGGTTCTGTAACAATATTATAGTATGACTGATAGCAGTCTGCATAACTGATTTCAGACTGCTGGGAAACAGACCCTGGCCTGACTGATCCATTCCTGGGGGCTGAACCATCTTGTGTATGGAATGTAACTGAACTTTATTTCTTATATGAAATTGAATCCTTTTTCACTTAAACAAAAAGCAAAATTGAGTTTGAACAATTATTTGAAACAAATAGGCATGCGCATTGTTAATATCTGTATTTATTTTTTCACATTGTATTACACTTTTTCTCAACAATAATAAGCTTATAGTTCAGTAATTAACAGTTTTTGTTTTTCATATATAGTAAAAAGTTCACTGTTCAATTACATCATATGTATCTATATAAATACATGTATAAAATGTAACTGAACTATATCATTTGAATTTTGACTTTCATGTGTGAGCATGTAATACAGCTGCATACTCAAATAGTTGTGTGTATGACTTTGAAGTTTACACCAGAAAAAGAGTGACTGTTTTAAAAATGGTCTAGATTATGAAAGTAATCATATATATATATATTGCATCTTAGTGAATCAGGGGTATCACAAAAATCTGTAATATGATGAAAATGCGTTGCAAATGTCATTTTTTCTAATACTAATTGTAACCATAAAGCAGACAGGCACATTGATAATACCCATATTGAGTTTTTTAACATTGTATTAATTGTTTTCTCTATGATTAAGCTTATAATGCATTACTTAATAGTTTAACAAAAAGTTCAGTTACATCTTATATATTTATACATGTATAAAATGTAGCCTAACTTTATTTCCTATCTTGTGTGTGTCTGTGTTTGTTGGTCACACTTAGGTGCATTTCCTCTTTCATTTAAACAGAAGCAAGTGTGAGTGAGAAATGATTGGGTTTTTTCTTTCCTTTGTGACTTTAATTTTGAAAAAAAAAGTGAAAAAAATAAAATAAACAATGTGAAATCCAACACAACTTTGTGTGGTCTATATTTTTATGTTGGAAGGTGCACGACTTTTGTTTTGCAACTGTATTTTTTGTGTGTTTTGATTCAGTTGTTGTAGTAAGTGTGTATCACAAGTGAGTCTTGAAGGCCTTGCCTCTCTTTTTTGAAGTCATGAATAATTGTTCAAAACATCTCCTAAGGACAAATATGTGTTTGGCGGAAACTGGCCGGCTAGTTTTTGAAAGGATAGTTATCTTGTTTTTGGAAATGGACAAGTGCTGTGTTAGACATTGAATTATTTTCCGCAAAGACACTGTATATTTTTGCAAAATTTAGTTCGAAGGGCATTCAACGGAAGCCAATGAGCACTTCTAAGTACGAAACAGCTGTCGCTTGCTGTGCAAATCAAACCTTCCTTTTGAATGTACTTAGGACTAACATGAGCAAATGAGAGCTTTTTAAACCACCACCCACCCAAAACACAAAAACAGTTTTAAAGGTTATAGAATTAACCAAGATTGTTTTTTGGTGTGTTCGCCATTCCAAATACAAAGACATCTGGACCTGGATTTAATATTTATATTATATATATATATATATATAGGCGCGTGAAGCCTATAGTTACTACTCAGCCAGCCTCGACAAACCATTGTACTTACATGAGCATTAAAACCGGAGTCCGACCCAGCTTCCACACGATGTAGTACGGCTCCTGTCTGTCCTGGGTCAGCTTCTGTATGATGTCCTCATAGTTTTGTTGGTCGTTCTTTGCAGGATCTGCATTGAAAGTTTCGACGGGTACGATTTCGTTGTTTTCTTTACTGAGAGTGAAAACACTGGCAAAGGGAAAATCCGTTTTTTGTGGAATCGCCGAGACCACAAGCTCAACTGCATCAATATTTAAAATGCTGCACATTATGAAGCTTTTTTTTCTTTTATGTTTTTTCTCTTTTTTTTTACCGTGATTTCTCACAACAAATTACAGTTGGTGAAGAAAAAGAAGAAAAAAAAACCTCCAAGAAACAAGTACAAGTTACTACAGGATACTTGGTGGGTGGGGAAGAAAGCAAAAACAATTGCAGTCTTCTGCCTAAAAAATCCAGCGAACTGTTTGAGTTTCAAAGCGTTGCTTGTGAGTCACACTGAGCCAGCCTGGGTTTTATCAGTTTATATAATAGTCTGTCAGTCTGAGGGGTGGGGAGGGAGTGTGTGGGGGTGGAGGTGTCGGTTAGTGGGGAGCGGGCGTGGCGGAGGGGAAGGGGGATGGGAGGGTTAGTTGCGGTTTTGCAGAAGGGAAGGGAGGGGGTTGTTGACGTCATCCCTCCACATACGGCTTGGGGTGCCAGTCAGGGGACGATGGGGGGGGGGGGGGGGGGGGTGAAGGGAGAAAAGAAAACTAAAAGCGTGAAAGCGAGAGAGAGAAAGAAACTTGATGATGATTTATGGCCAGCATGTGTGCTTTTTATCCCCCACCCCCAACCCCCGCAATCCCCACAACCCCCTACTTCTATAGTTATGAGCAGGGATGAATTTTAGAACATGATATTAATTTCACCACAAACGAGTCCTCTGTTGGTCTCTCTGTTCACTTCCCAAGCTGCTGCCTTTCGAGACCTGAGCGAACCCCCAACCCCCAGCTCCAGTTGACATGACGAAAAGCCTTCACTCCAACCGCTCAGCCCCTCCTCCCTCCCCTCATCCTTCAGCCCCCCCCCACACTCGGCCCCTCTCCTCCCCCCACCCCCCCCCCCCCCCCCCCCGCTCTCACCCCCTTCCCCCTACACCCGCCCCCTGTCCCCAACAACATAGAAGGTGAGTGTTGTTGAAGGTTGGGAGAGGGAGCAATGCCCGTCAAACTGTATATTCATCGACGTGGAGAGTTTCGGCGTTCGGATTGGCCAGGCTGGAAACGTGAACTAAAAACATACCTCTGTGTGTGGAGGGGGGTGGGGGGGGATGGGGGGGGGGGGTCTGTGTGTGTGTGTATGCGTCTGTGTGTTTGTGTGTCTGTGTCTGTGTGGGGTGGGGGTCTGTGTGTGCCTGTTGTTTTTGTTGTTGTTTGCTGTTGTTGTCAATGCAAGGTCTGTCCAGACTCTAGTTGCTGTCTGTCGGTGATTTTTATTGCACCGTGCATATTAGTGGGCTTGTTATCGCAAATCAGTTTGCGCTGACGTTTTAAAGCCCCGCTTCCATATCTGAAATGTAGAATAAATCATACAGATGAAGAAAAGAAATGGAAGCAGCGCTTACGATTGATTTTAAGAAAGATAGGGACAATTAAAATTTTACTAAATGCTGCAAGACAACAGTCTGACGCGAAGAGTATACCATTACGAACACAGCGTCCGCATTCCAAGCTCGCCTCGCGCGCGCCTGTTTTCCTTTGTTTCAAGCTCACTAGCTGGTTCCAAGGTCGTGGCGCACTGGATGTGAAGTCGGCGCGAACCTACAATCTTGTTTTCAATTATCGCTTCTTCTGTCTGCCAATGTAAGGATCGGGATGAATAGATGAGAAGGTATGAAAAGTCACTTGACTGGTTTCTTTCCTTAATTATTGTTACAATTGCCACGGATGCCCGTTAGAGTCTAATCAAAATTGTACTTCCGTTTGGCAGCAGACGACACACTGCAGTCTGCCGGCAAGTCAAGCCGATCTATGTTGTCCTTTTCATATCAAGATCTCTCTCTCTCTCTCTCTCTCTCTCTCTCTCTCTCTCTCTCTCTCTCTCTGCCTCCCCCCTCTCTTTCTTTCATAATCATAAACAAATAATTATGAGTATTTCAGACAACAAATGGAAGGCACGCACACACGCACGCACGCACGCACGCACGCACGGACACACACGCACGGACACACGCACGGACAACACACACACGCACAGACATGATAAAAGAAAGTTGTTTATGCTTACCTGAGCTTGTTTTCCTCTGCTGTTTATTTGTTCGAATATATGTATATATATATATATATATATATATATATATACATGTGTGTGGTGTGTGTGTGTGGTGTGTGTGTAGGTGTGTGTGTGTGTGTGTGTGTGATACCCATAAAGGCAGATAAAGTCACCCACATACTTTTTTTTTATTCTAATGATATCAATAAAAGATTGTGTGTGATCTGATTTTAATATGTCACACTCATAATTTGAAAGAGGTTCACATGCCTATTCATTTAGAGTGAGAGAAAGGAAACAAATGAAAGTAGTCATCAAGATGCATATACATTACATTAAACTGAACTATTTCTTTCTGTAAATTATTATAATATATACTTTACTCAGGATAAACAACCTACTCAGGATAAACAACCATGGCTGGTCGACAGTACTGCCTGATTGGTCCCACGAGTGGTCAACCTACACGTCCATGTGAGCTGACCCCTATAGGCTGGACAACTTGTATACTGTGCCAAACAAAAACCAAAGAAACTCTCACCTGTCCTGCTGAAGGAAAGCGTGATTGCTCTGGTTACAAGTATGTGGCCGAAAACATTAGGAAATTCCAAGATCTCGAAGAAATGCCCATTTCACTTCACCATGATATTCTGAACAATGAGACGTCACTTGAAGAAACTTTTATACAAACAATGCCTCATGGCACAAATCATGCAGAGATAAGATCAGTAACCGCATGTATGAGAGAACGAAAAGAAAAGTACAGGAAACTCGTCAGGATAACAGTCCCGTAAAAACCCGTAAGGTATGCCAAGAAGACGAAAAGCAAAAGGACAAATGTTTTTTTCTGTGGTGAATCCAATACAACAGATCGTTTGCACAAGGTGTCAACACTTGGACTTGACTCCAAAGTCAGACAATGTGCCATATTACTTCAAGACAAAACTTTGCTGTCAAAACTTGCTGAAGGGGACATGATAGCAACAGACTCAGTGTATCATAACAAATGTCTTCAACATTTGTATTATCGTGCTGACAAGGCAGAGAATTCACAAAGGGAGGAAGGTTCTGAGGAGACATTGAAAAGCATTGCCTTTGCAGAGCTAGTGTCCTTCATTGAAGAAAGCGCAAAGGGACGATTGCACAGCTCCTGTTTTTTCAAATGGCCAGTCTATGTAAAATATATCAGACTCGCCTGGAATCACTTGGAGTGACAAGTGGTGTACATTCCACACGACTGAGACAGAAGCTCCTTGCCACTTGCCCCATGCTTCATGAGTGTAGTACAGGCCGTGGAAAAGACATCAAGCTTGTCTTCAAACGAGACATTCAATCATGCCATTAGGAGAGCAACTGACCATGACTCTGAAGCTCTTCTGCTTGCTCAGGTGGCCAAGATTGTTCGAAGAGACATTTTTTCAGCAACGCAAACAGCTACGGATAAAGTGATTGAGCCCAAACCCACAGAATCCATTTCTCCTATTCTTCAAGCACTGATTACCATGATCTTAGATGGTCCAGGGAGGAATCTGAATCCAAAGGGAAAAAGTGACAAAGATGCTTTGACTGGGACTTGTCCGACACAGGCTGCATCAACAATCTGTCAGTTGATCATTTCAACTGTAAACAGTTCCGTGGACAATACCAAAGGAACCAAACAACAGGTCAGCACCATGTCAGAGAGAGAGAAATGTCAGTTCCAGTGTACGTTGGTATGAAGGTGCATGCAGAAACACGGAAACAGGGACTTGTGGACAGTTTCCTACAATCTTGGTCTCAGTATTTCATACGATAGGCTTATGAACATTACCAATGATATTGCAAATACAGTGTGCTCTAAATTTGAAAGGGATGGAGTGGTTGTGCCACCAGGACTTGTGAAAGACACACTGCAGAACACTGGAGAACATTCCCCCAACTGAAGATGCCCTTCGTCAGCACACTTTGCGGGCAGTTTATCAAGGTGGATTGATCTGGGGACAGTGTTTACAGACCAAACCAATTCTCCCCTTTACCATCTGCATGGGGATGGACCAGGGATGCTGATAAACCATGGAGACCCCTGTGGACAACCCTGCGTCAGGCTGAGGACTCCTGTTACGAACTGATTCGTTGTGGTTGCAAACAAGGCTGCAAAAACAGGTGCAAATGTATCAGTGCAAGTCTCAGGTGCACTGCCTTGTGTTCGTGTGGAGGAGACTGCTATGAAGACCAAGACTAATTTTTCTGTGAGTGCAAATCTTTCATTTTCCCCCAATGCATGCATATTCTATTGTATTCAACCCATTGAAGAACATAGTTATCTCAGCCACAACCTTTTGGACTAAAACTCCTGCCTCCTGATGGAGAAAAGCAGTACCAGTCAGTACCCTAAAATTTACAGCATTACATGTATGCATGCACTCGTTGACTTATGCACGCATGTGACTGCGTGTGCGCGCGCGCTCTCTCACACACACACAACACACACACACACACACACACACACATGCATTTTGGGCCAGTAAGAAAACCTGGGAGTCAGAAAGAAAGAGAGACTGACAGAGCGACAGGGAGAGAGGATTATGTGCTGAATATGGCTATTTTTAGTAACACTGTTATATAATTTCATGTTTTTTTCTGTCCCTTGCATAAAGATTTATAAGTACTAACAAAATGCTAAGCATCGGCACATTCGTGCAAAAGAACATCAGGCACGGGCATAATGGCCAGAGAGAGAGAGAGAGAGGGGGGGGGGTGTACTGATATTTTCTATTTTTAGTAACAAATATGCTACTTTTGATGCCTTTTCATATATTTTTTCTATCAAAATGCCAAAATGACAAATGTATGCACTAATAATCGTCATAAAAATGCAAAAATAACAGCAAATAGGGAGGGAAATAGACAGCTCGTGTTCAAATCAGTCATCCGGAATCTAAATTTAGTGACCTTCATTTAAAGGTCACTGTGACCCCAAATATTGGTCAAAAAAGCTTGCTTCCATTTAAAATATTGATCTACATGCTTCTCCAAGCATTATAGTAATAAAGGCACCATTTGAGGTAAAAGTGCAAACTGACCCTAAAGTCATTGCAATAACAAGCCCACTAATACCTATACTGTTTGTTTGTTCGTTTTTTCATTTGTTCGTTGTTTCTTTGCCTTTAGCGCGATTTAATTGAGACACCAAAACAGAGAAGTAAATTTCCGACAAAAGTTGTCATCTTCACTGAGACCAAAACGAAAATACGTTTTTTTGATCACACACACACACACACACACACACACACACACACACACACACACAATTTAGTGTCATCGCGCAGAAATGCTTGAGAGAAAATGTCTGCGGCTGCCTGTCTGCCTGTCTGTCTGTCTGTCTGTCCCTCTTGTCTGTCTATGCAACGCGTTAACGGTGTCCGTGTGTGCCTGTGTCATTGTGTGCGTGTGTGTGTATGTATGTATGTATGTGTATGTGTGTGTGTGTGTGTGTGCGTGTGTGTGTGTACTTGAATATCATAGATCATTCTCTCCACAAACCGTCTTCATGTGTGTGCGTCGATGTGTTCAGGTGAGGGTTGGGATGCTAGGTTGAGCTGAGAGGCGTGTTTGAGTCCCGTGAGTCCTATAAGTGTTGTTACACTTTTTGATATCAGTTGTAGCGAATATATATCTCGATATTTCATTATGTGGGTGAGATGAAAGAGCTGTGTGAGTTGTAATTTCAGTGAGTTTTGTATCTGAACATTCTTACCATGGGAGTGAGTTGAGAGAGCCGTGTTCATGTGAGTAGTGAAAGATGTTGCGCAGTTTTTAAATGAGCAGTGAGTTGTATTTAATCTTCTTTTTTTTTCCATTATAGTCCTGTTTCTTATTCATTATTAACAGGCGTATTGTTAAAGGCGCTTAAGAGCCACAAGTTTAGCGCTACACAAATGTACATTGTTATCATTATTATTGTGTATTATTCAAACGAATCGTTGGACTCCAAAGTCATTTGCTAAAAGCTGTGAACCGGTGAATCCGCGGTCCCAATAAAATAGTGGAAAGCAGCAACGCCGGAGCATTTTCACCACACCTAGGCCTCCAAGACTCACTTGTGATAAATTAAGTCCCCTAGCATTAATTACACAGTAATTTCCCTTTTTTACTATCTGCACCAAAACGTTTGCAAAATAAATAAAAAATTCCATGCTTAGCAAAAGAAGTTCCTGTTTGAACAAAAAAATGATAATAATGACTCCTCTTGTTGTTGTGTCAGAATAAGAGGTCAAAGTGCCAAATTTAGAGAATGCAAAAAATATAAATATAACAGTAAATGCAGTTTGCATATAATTAGGCTTCTTTTTTTTTTCTTTTTTTTTGTGTGCCCATCCCAGAGGTGCAATATTGTTTTAAACAAGATGACTGGAAAGAACGGAATGTTTCCTATTTTTATGCCAAATTTGGTGTCAACTGACAAAGTATTTGCAGAGAAAATGTCAATGTTAAAGTTTACCACGGACACACAGACACACGGAGACACACACACACACACACACACACACACACACACAGAGATGCGACACTGTCACGAAATGCGACCATCGACAATGAAGTGAACGTCAGGATTGCAAGAGCAAGCGCAAATTTTGGTAGACTCAGTGCAAATGTCTGGAACAGAAGAGGCATTAGTCTTGAGACCAAGCTAAAGGTCTACAGAGCAGTAGTTCTCCCCACACTACTGTACGCCTGCGAAACTTGGACAGTGTACCAACGATATGCCAAGAAGCTGAACCACTTCCACACAACATGCCTCAGGAAGCTACTGAACATCAAGTGGCAAGACAAGACCCCAGACACAGAGGTGCTCGCAAAAGTCACCCTTCCCAGCATCTTCACCATCCTGATGCAGTCCCAGCTTCGCTGGGCTGGACACGTGGCGCGCATGCCAGACCATCGGCTGCCCAAAAGGCTTTTCTATGGCGAGCTGCAACAAGGGAAGAGATCACACGGAGGTCAGAAGAAGCGCTTCAGAGATACTCTGAAAGTCTCTCTGAAAGCGTTTGATATCAACCCTGACTCCTGGGAGGAATCTGCAGTGGACCGTGACAAATGGCGTGCTGCTGTGCACAAAGGCGCCAAGTTGTGCGAGGCCAACAGGACTGCTGCAGCTGTTCAGAAGAGGCAGGCCAGAAAGTCACGGGCAAACAAGCTCCCTGAAAATGGTATGCCTGTCTTTGTCTGCCCCAACTGTCAGCGAACATTTCGTGCGCAGATTGGACTATTCAGCCATCTGCGCATTCACAGATAGATTCATGAGCATCCTCCCCCCCCCCCCCCCCACCACCACCCTCCCCCCATCCCCCAGCTGGATGACAACGATGGTCATCATCGATCTCGATGGACACACACCACCACCATGGTAACAACTGAAGGATGGGGCTGCTGAATGATATCAAAAACAGTCCGCAGAAGCTTGGAGAATTTCCACTGTGAGACCACACTGTGAGGCCTTTGAGAGAGAGATTAACAAAATGTCAGGACTCCAGTTTTCGTTTTCTTGGATTTCTTAGGGTTTTTTTTTTCTTTCCTTCTTTGTTTTTCAGTTTCTTTCGTTTTTGTGTTTTTTCTTTGTTTCTTTGTATCCTTCATTTCTTTCTTATTTCGGTCCGTTATGTCATTCTTTCTTCCTTTCCTTATTTCCCCTTTCTTTCCATCTGTTTCAGTTAGCATTGTTCTCTTTCTTTCTTTCTTTCTTTCTTTCTCTCTTCATTTTGAATTCCTGTCATTCGTTGCTTTATGAATTCATTGTGCTTCCCCAATTTCTCTCTCTATCTCTCTCTCTCTCTCATATTCTCCCTCTCTTTTCATCTCTTTCTCTCTCTCTCTCTCCCTCTCTCTCTCTCTCTCTCCCTCTCTCCCCCTCTCTCTCCCTTTCTCTCTCCATTTTTTTCCTAGATAGATCTTGACATCATCAATATTAATTTTGTATTTGCAGATGTCCATTTTGTTACATACGTCCCTAGCCCTAGCTTCATTTGGGGTTGTGGCCTTTACATAATGAACTATTTCCAACTTCACTCTCTCCCTCTCCCCCACCCCATGCCACCATGAAACCGTGCACTATAAACAAATGTTGTTGTTTTTTCTGACTTCCCTATGAAAGTAACAATTCTGGAATGCGACAATGCATGCAGGCTGCCACGAAGAGAAACCGCCTCTAGCCAAAAGAGCATTTGCTACTCTCAAACAGCACCACAGCCTCGCAAAGGCAAATCACATACTGTAAACTACCTTAAAAACGCCCAGACTCTGAGTAAACACCCTCCTAAAAACTCTTCTGAATTCGAAACAGCTTCGGGTAAAATACCTTGTAAATGCCTCACTTAAAAAAAAAAAAAAAAAAAAAAAAAACGAACGACAATTACATGAAGTAATGACAATCCAGTTTGCTATTTTGTGATCACGTTGCTTTGCGAAGCAGCGCACATTTATATCCAGAAACAAATAGATCGAACGCCTGCATGAGACATCGAAGTATGAGATGATATGATACGCCTGACAGGCAGCATAGTCCTGGCTCTCATTTCTTTCGTCAGTTGTGTTGGAATGTGATTGTGCGTTGACGTAAAAGTGGTGTATGTGCTTTATGATGGAGTGGAGTATACACTGGTGCTTGTTTTGTGCGATTCTGCCACCGGATCTTCAAGTTATTTGGACATGTTTTCTGTGTAACCTGGCAAGTATTCTTGCTTGTCAGAGCACGCCATTTCTTCACCATCCCCTTTCGCACGCACAGCCCGCTCCGCGTGTTCCTGAAGCTGACCTCTACCACAGGCCCTCGCTTGATGCTCATTTTCCCCATGTGTCTTACACATGGGACCAGCTCCTGTCCGTGCCTCCTGCAGCACTTGACCCTTCTGTCATCGACGCCATCAGAGGTGTGGGTATAGGTTGTCACCTCCCCCGTGTTCGCACTCATCGTGCAGGACGTCGCAAGCAGAGGAAGATAGCTGTTGTGTGTGGTACTGGACGTGAAACTTCCACTGACCATACTGTTAAACGTATCAACTTTAATAACCTTATTCGTGTACCTCTGTCCTGCTTTCCCTCCCACCGCTCAACTCACATTTCTCTAGGTCTGTTCAACGCCCAGTCAGTTGGTCCTCGCCTCAAACGCTCAGCGATCAACGAACATCTGCTTTCGATCAGCCTCGACATCCTGTGTATCACAGAAACTTGGCTTCGCAGTTCTAGGGACGAAGCTAAGTGTCGAGATCTCGGTCCCCCTGGCTACACTACCACCTCCTTCCCTCGTGTTACAACAACTTGCGGGGGAAGAATCGCCTTCTTTGTGTCAGACAGGCTGCTTCCACACACAACGTACACATCTGCCTTCCTCTTCAACCATGCCTCCTTTGAACTGGCCCAGCTTTCACTGTCACTGCCACATTCCCACCTCAATGTATTCTGCCTCTACCGTCCGCCACCAAACAAGAAAAATAAACTTTCTGATACGATATTCATAGAACAGTTTCCGGACTTCTTAGAATACGCTAACAGTTTACCAGGCTCCCTACTTATTGTCGGTGACTTTAATTTTCATTTTGATTCACCCACACAGTTTTATACCTCTAAATTACTTGAAATTGTCAGTTTGTTCGATCTTAACCAGTCTGTAACGGAGCCTACACACAATCGTGGTCACATCGTCGATTGGGTGTTGCACATAAATGAGGACTGCCTCCTGAAGTCTACCACCGTCGATCACACCCTGTCCTCCGACCATCACAGTGTGACGTGTCATCTGGACCTCACCAAACTTCCCACGCCCCGTGTGTATAGGGAGGTGCGCACACTGACCTCAATTGACTTAGACTTATTTAAAGCTGACCTGCTGACTATCCACTGTCCTACGCGCTGTACTCGACAGGCACGCCCCGTCGACTCGGTGCCTGATCTCCAATCGTCCCCCGTCGCCTTGGTACAACACCGTGGGACCAGAGCTGTTGGAGACCAAGCGGGAGAGAAGGAGAGCTGAGAGGCACTGGCGTGCCACTAGTTTGACCGTCAGTAGGGACATTTTTCAGACAGCCAGGAATAGTGTAACAAACATTGTTGACAGGGCAAAGTCAAAGTTCTACTCTTCTAAAATCCTTGCATGCACCACAGCCAAACAGCTTTTCAACGCTACGAACAATCTACTAGGTAAAATGAAAAACACTCCTCTCCCTACAACATTTTCGGTGCAGGAACTCCCTCAAAAGTTTTCTGATTTCTTCACCGGCAAAATATCATGCATTCGTGAGAAGCTTGACTCTGTTGTGTCTCCTTCTTTACCCGTTCAAGAACGCGTGTACAGTGGTCCTGTTTTACATTGTTTCCAACCGGTTACTGAAGATTTTGTGAAGAAAGTGTGTCTGAACGCTTGTCCGAAATCCTGTGAGCTTGACCATGTCCCGTCTTTTTTGTTGGTTGAATGTATTGATGTTCTACTGCCACATATTACTCATGTCATCAATTATTCCTTACTGTCTGGTTGTTTCCCTAAAAAGCTTCAAATCTGCTGTTGTACGTCCACTCATCAAGAAACCATCTTTGGATCATAATCGTTTGAAAAATTATCGACCTGTCTCTAATCTGTCATTTTTATCAAAACTGCTAGAAAAGATCATATTGTCTCAGCTCTTAGCTCATCTGGAACAAAATGGTTTACTTAATTCCCACCAGACAGCTTATACACGTGGTCATAGTTGCGAAACGGCCCTTCTTAGAATAGTGAATGATTTGCTTTCCGGATCTGATGAGGATAAGATATCAGTTCTCGCTGTCTTAGATTTGTCAGCAGCTTTTGACACTATCGACCACTCTATCCTCTTGAACAGACTTAAAACTTCCTTTGGTATTCGTGACACTGCACTAGCATGGATCACGTCTTGCCTGTCAGATCGTACACAGAAAGTATGTGTAAATGGTAGATACTCTAGAGTATCTGCCTTGAAATATTGTGTCCCACAGGGGTCCGTCCTAGGTTCTGTTCTTTTCGTGCTGTATGCGGCTCCTGTGTCGGATGTCATCAGTCATCATGCGATGTCGCATGAGAGCTTTGCTGATGACACACAACTTTATCAGTCGGCTTCCATAGCTGAATTTGATGCACTGGTGACAAACACAGGAGTGCATTGCTGGCCTAAAGGACTGGATGACTCTCAACAAGCTGCAGCTAAATGATGATAAGACTGAATTTATGATAACCTGTCCAAAGAAATTTCGTCAACATCCTTCCTTTCCTGACTCTGTTCTGATCAATAGCACACCTGTTTCACTTTCTCCTTCTGTTCGCAGTCTTAGTGTAATCCTAGACCAGTCTCTTTCCTTCCAACAGCACATTTCGAATATCTGTAAAGTTGCCTATTTGGAACTGCGTAGAATCAGCTCTATCCGCCACTATCTCTCAACCAATGCAACCGAGACACTTGTATGCTCTCTAGTTCTCTCAAAATTGGATTACTGCAACTCTCTTTTGGCCGGCCTTCCCAAATATCTGTTAGACAGACTCCAACGAATTCAGAATAACGCTGCCATACTCATTTGCAGAGCTTCTAAATTTGACCATGTTTCTCCTCTCCTTCAGTCTCTCCACTGGTTGCCTGTTTCTGATCAAATAGACTATGAGCTATCCACTCTGACCTTTTCTGCAGTCAACGGATCTGGCCCCAAGTATCTTTCTGAACTCCTCCATATCTATACCCCGTCTCGCCAGCTCCGTTCTTCCTCTGATATTCGACTTCTCAGGATACCTCACGTCAGAAGTAAGACCTATGGACACAGATCGTTTTCTTTTCAATCGCCAAAGACGTGGAACAAGCTCCCTGATAACCTCCGTCATTCTGATTCCCTCGCATCTTTTAAATCTCGTCTCAAAACTCACCTTTTCCCTCAGCAATAAGTTCAATTGTGGCAGGTCCACTTCCTTTGCGTTAGCTGTGCTTGACGATGTGTGTATACATATGTATGTGTACATAACTACATGCATGTATATGAATGTGTATTGTGTGTGCGTGTGTTTATTTATGTAAGTTTGTGCCTCCCTATGTGTGCGTATGTGTTAGGGTAGCTGTTAGATACACATGTATGTTAAAATGTATGTATGCAGTGTGTGTGTGTGTGTGCGTGTGTGTGTGTGTGTGTGTGTGTGTGTGTGTGTGTGTGTGTGTGTGTGTGTGTAGTCACATTTTGGTGTGTGTATGTAACATAGATGTAATGTTTTATGTTAACAAAAGCGTGTTTGTAAAGCAACTAGAGCAGATTTCTGGATAGTGTACTATATAAGTATCCATTATTATTATTATTATTATTATTATTATTATTATCATTAACGGCACCTGTTGGTTTTAATGGTGGGTAGGGATTTTTCCGATCTCCCAGGTCAACATATGTGCAGACCTACTTGTGCCTGAACCCACTCCGTGTGTATACGCAAGCAGAAGATCAAATACGTACGTCAAAGATCCCGTAATCCATGTCAGCGTTCGGTGGGTTGTGGAAACAAGAACATACCCAGCATGCACACCCCCGAAAACGGAGTATGGCTGCCTACGTGGTGGGGGTAAATGAAGAAAACGGTCATACACGTAAAATGTTACATGTCTGTCTGATTATGTGTGCGTGCCTGAAATCTGACTGAATGACACAGGAAACGAATAATCAGCGTCAAGTGGCAGCCGTCAGTCGGCTCTACCCACGTAGGCAGCCTGTTGTGCAAATGACCCCGTATTCGTACAGCGCTTAGAGCTTGGTCTCCGACTGAGGATAGGCGTTATATAAGTATCCATATCAATCCAAAAAAGAAAAGAAAAAAACCTGTCGGGCCTCATGAAAATGTCACACGTTTCATATCACTTATACAAATAATAGTGAACAGCATTTGGCATAGTACTCACAATCATGTTCCATGAAATACAAATGTGAATGGTGTTTGGTAGTGAAATCCGCATTCATATTTACAATGTCCTTATCAACTGTTTGGTCAAGACACACATCAGACATAATCTACATTTAGAGGAAGAAAAGAACAGTGGTGTATTCTGCCAAATGAGACGATCAGCTGATGTATTGTCCCGTTTTCCCTCCACAAGCCTGAAAACCCCCCTTTATTTTTTGTCCGGGGTTAGGGGTAGTGGGAAATGAATCAATCTATATTTCATCCATCTCAACTCTGTGTGTGTGTGTGTGTGTGTGTGTGTGTGTGTGTGTGTGTGTTGTGTTGTGTGTGTGTGTGTGTGTGTGTGTGTGTGTGTGTGTGTGTTGTGTTGTGTTGTGTTGTGTTGTGTGTGTGTGTGTGTTGTGTTGTGTTGTGCTTGTGTGTGTGTGTGTGTGTTGTATGTGTGTATGTAAGTCTCTGTGTGTGTGTGTGTGTGTGTGTGTGTGTGTGTGTGTGTGTGTGTGTGTGTGTGTGTGCCCACATGCAAACCCAGACCAGTTTTATTCGATTCGATTCCGTGTATAAAGAGTGTATGTAATCACTGAATGTACTGTGCTGAAAGATTATTCACACACACAAAACTAATGTCTATTGATTTGGAAAACGGTGTTTAAATGCCCAACTTCGGCTTTCACGCTCTTCACGTTTATATATATATCATTTCAATTTCAATTTGAACATACTTTTGTTCTTGGTGGTAGTTTCCATTCAAGAGCTTCTGGCACAGTTATCTACTCAGTGTGCACGAAACAAAATCTACTGTGGTCCATGTGTGTCAAGGTTGAGGGAGCTGGGCCCAATCCCTCATAACCACCTGCCTTTGTGGTGCCGATGTACCAAGGTACTATGAAGGGAGGCGCCAGAATGGTTAAGACTTTTATCTGCCCATACAGAGTCTGTGAGGGGTGTGGGTTCGAACTCTGGGTCTCGCCCTTCCCCCCCCCCCCCCCCCCCCCCCCCCCCCCCCCCCCCCCCCCCCCCCCCAAGTTTGACTGAAATCAAACTGAGCGTCAAGTCAATCGGATAAGACGATATACTGAGGTCCAGCGTACAGCTGGCACTTGGCCGCACTGAATCAGAATCCCCACGGCAGCATGAGTTTTGTCATCTGGCAACACTCTATGGAAGAAATCAACTCTGAAAAGGATGCAAAAGTATAGGGTAGGTATGGGTAATTGCGAACAGCATGTAATTGCGAACGATTTGTATACCGCCCCACTTCAAAGTGTTCTTAACGGTTGCATTTTTCACAATCTAACATCTGCTTCGACCTATTTCTAATACCTTAACTCTTTCCATACGAACGGCGAAAGAGACGACGTTAACAGCGTTTCACCCCAATTACCATCATCAAAATATTGCAAGCGGAAGGCTCTTATACTGAAGACGTGAATGTTGACAAAGAATACCACAATTCTGACGACGGAAGCTAAAGGTTGGATCATTCAGACACCCACTGGACATCCGAGGGGTCTATGTAGAGGAGAAGAGAGGACTGGCCGTACTGAGTGAGTTAATGAATATCCATTTCCAAGAACCAGTCAAACAGCAGCTATTTCTGACTGTTTCCGCGCTCTTTCTTCTCTTCGTGCATCACTGCCGACCAGGGTTACAAATGTGCTCCTAAAATCCTAAAATCAATTGAAGCAAGTTGTAGGACTTGAACTTTGACACAGTTTAAAATAGTTTATTTGATCGGATATGTTGAATTAACATTACCAGTGCTGGGAGATTTTAAGAAAGCATATTGGTGACAGATCAGAACATCAGTTTTGACAGGAATCTACAAAATAGTGTCGTTTGCAATTAGACCATAGGATATTTTTTGAAGTGAGCCTATTTGCGAACGATGCTGCACATTTACTGATCACTCTCAAAAGGGTGTGTTTGTGTGCGATGTGGGGTGTGTGCGTTTAAATGTTTGTTTGTGTGTTTGTGTGCATGTATTAAAAACCAACTTAATACAACAGTCAGGTGCGATGTTCCAATAATATGTTATGTCTTATGAGTAAAAGACCTGCTTCTGTTTTAACAATCTACACGTACCCAAACCCATCGTTCGCAATTAGACTGGACCGTTTACATTTACCCTCAGGCACCCCTGCTATTTCAAACGTCGACAAAACGTTGAAAAGAGTGAGCAGACGAACTTTTAATGATGCAACCAGTTGGAGAAAGCTTTCAAAAACAAAAGAACTACGTTCGACTATCGTACGACATGTTATCTTTACAGTACACACGTTGAGCTGGTCGCTTTGACTGGATCGTTCACAATTAGGTATACCTGCCCTATATGCATGTACCCAGTGCCTAAGTGCGCTGGGTGATGCTGCTGGTCAAGCATCTGTCCAGCAGATGCGGTGTGGAGTTTAAGAATGTATTCCGAACGCAGTACCGCCTCCTTGAGAAACTGAAAAAAAAATGGAACTGAAATCTGGTGCCAGAGTCATCTCAGACAGGACTCCCTTTCACTTCCTCCCCCAGCCCCCCACCATCCCCCAAGTTCCCTAGCCTCCTCCCCTGAGATGGTTGATCCTATTGCCTGTGTGTGTGCTGAAGTGGGTGCGTGCTGATGTATTTTTTGGTTTGTTTGTTTGTTTTTTTCTGAATGCAACTAACTCTCCTGTCTACGGGTACATACTGGATGACTGTGAGACTGCGAACTGGTGCATGTGTTATGATGCATCTCTTCGGGTATGGGTACTGTATGTATTTGTGTCTATGAGTGTATGTGACATGTACATGGGTGTGTGTGTAGGGGGGGACAGGGGGGAGGGGGGGCGGTGGGTGTGCGTGTTTGTGTGTGTGTGTGTGTGCGTGTGTGCGTGTGTGTACGTGTTTGTGTGTGTGTGTGTATGTGCGCGCGCGCGCGAGCACGCGCGCGTGTGTGTGTGTATGTGCACGTGTTGTGTGTGTGTGTGTGTGTGTGTGTGCGTGTGTGCGAGTGTGCGTGTTTGTGTGTGGGTGTATCTGCGTGTTGGTGTGTACTGGTTTGCTGAGCGAGGATCATTTTAGTTCTCATTGTGTTTCAGTTATTGACCTCATTGTATTTTTTTTTTCTTTGATTGTGCAGTTACTCATCCATTGTCGTTGTTGGTCTTTCTGGGGTTTTTTTGTCTGATGTCATTTAGTGCTAACGTGTTACACGTGCGTGTGGTGTTTACATCAAGAAACTGGAGCACGGTTCGCCTCGCTCAGCAAGGGCTCAGTGTCTGTGACGAGTGAGTGGACAGCTGAGTAATGCATTGAGCAAGGACACGTTGAACAAAGAGCTCTGATAGCTTCCTTTGAATGGTGGCCTTGGGTAATGTCTCCAAATATACGGAGGACGCGAGTGTCCTTGGGTTAGATTCACATACACATTGCGAATTTCCCCCGCTCACACACACACACACACACACACACACATTAATTTTTTGAAATAATTCTTTTTTGATTCACTGTATTCAAATGAGAGGAACCGATATCGAAATGTGTTGGATTCCTTCACACTGTGGGCTTATTTGTCATGAAAGTGCAGACCATTTCACAAAACTTAATTCATTTAGTGCAACGTGTTTTACACGTACCTATGGTAGGCTGTCAAAGCCCTGACAACGTGCTGTTTTTTGTGGGGGTTTTGTGTGTTTTATTTTCGTGGTTCTGGCATCAGTTCTTTTCTTTTGAAGCAGGTTTTGGTGTCGCATATATGGATCATACCGCACGCTTTGGCACTTCCATGAAACTGGAACTGTCTGGGAGGTGCCGCCTTCCTGATCAGGCCCCCCCCCCCCCCCCTCACATCCTCCCCCCCCCCCCCCCACTCCCCCCCACACATACACCCCTCCCCTGTCTCTTTTCAGAAATGTTGCATCTTCTGCTATCACACATACCAGCATACCTTTCACAACCACACTGAACCAGTTCAATGAAGTTTATTAATAAAGTAGAGAGAAACAGCAGCATGAAATGAAAAAAAAAGTAAAAGTCAAAATTGTATTTTATGAAGGTGAATTGAAAACGCAACAGCTGGTTTTTTTTGTTTTGTTTTTTGTTTTTCTTTTTGTTTTTTTGTTTTTTTTTTACATCAAGCTATCTATCAAAAACAAATACGGGGGGGGGGGGGGGGGGGGGGGGAACCAACGAACTACAAATATAAAACGGAAGCAACTGAACAAACATGCAAAAATAAACAAGAGTGTAGATATATCAAAATGAATTCTAAATATTTATTTATCATATTCATATTATGTTATTAGCTAACTATTTTGCAAACTATGCAGCAAGTTGCCAACAAAACTTCAAAAATCAAATCAGTGGTCTACAAAGTAGTGTTCTGTAACTCACGTGGTGATATGAAAGATCTGAAGCGTAGTTCATGTGTGTGGTGCAAACTAGTTCTGGCCGCATTCAGATCTGGCCAAAATATTGACACTTACTTCACTGCATTGGCAGACAGTTTGAAGTGCTCTCAAGTCAAGACGTCTGACAGAAGTGTACATAAAAAAAAATTCACCATTCCTTATTACATTAGTAGATATATAACACGTTATCAAACTCAAAGTTACCGTCTGTCATCTGTCAACCATTCTGCGCAAGCATTGTTTCTATAAAATAAAATAATAAAGATTTTAAAAAAGAGAGTTTTCTGAAGATATAATGCTGGAGGGTGAATCAGACAGGATTTCATGACCGTGGTCCCTCAGCATTGACAAACCGATAACCAAGTTTGTCGTACGTCCATGTAAGTAATCTCCTTCAGTCACTGATCTAAAACAACAGTGGCGAATAACAACAAGGTCGAAGACATTGGCCATGATAAAGATATTGGCCATGATATAGATGTTGTTCATGATAAAGATATTGGCTATGATAACGATATTGGCTATGATAGAAATATTGGCTATGATAAATATATTGGCTATGATAAAAAATATTGGCTATGATTTTTAAAAAAAATTATTTGGCCATGATAAAGATACTGGTCATGATCAAACGAAAGCAAAAAACTGAGATTTCAGAAGTAAGAACAATTTTCTGGTGAAATAAATGCAAAACCAGAGTATGCAAGTTCTATACTCATTGATCCATGAAAACAACAACAACAACAACAACAATCCCTCCATCAAGACCATTCCAAAGGCCATGGCATTCAATCTGGAAAGCTGTTTAATTCGATAACAGCATTGACACTGGCCTGAGCCCATCCTCCATACACCCATAGAACAAAATAGGAAATAAAATGAAATAAAGCATGTTTTTTGTTTGTTTGTTTGTTTGTCTGTTTGCTGGGGGTTTTTTGTTTTTGTTTGTTGTTGTTGTTGTTTTTTTGTTTTTTGTTTTTTTTGTTTTTTTGTTTTGTTTTTTTGTTTGTTTTTTGCTTTGGTTTTTGTTTTTGTTTTTTTTCTACTGATCGAAACACACGGAGCCACACCAGATGTGAACAGGACAGTACAATGCATCAGGGAAGTGGTTCTTGTACCGCTGGAACCAACTTGATGAAGTTCTTGTACTCCAGTTCAGCCATGGTACTCCCGAAGATGGAGGGAACATTCTGCAGCTTCCCATTGATTGTTGTATGAGCACTCCGGAACAACATCTTTAGACGAATTGGAAGCTCATCCATGCATCTGTGAATAAACAACCCATGATGCGTCATTTTCGTGCACACTGGCATATCAGTATCTGGCCATAAGTATGAAATCACACACATAGAAAATTGATTGCTCAAGACCGTGTGTGTGTGTGTGTGTGTGTGTGTGTGTGTGTGTGTGTGTGTGTGTGTGTGTGTGTGTGTGTGTTTGGTTCTCTTTTCTTGCCTTTTCCAGCCAACGAAAGTGACACGTATAGAGCTTCTTTTTTTTCTTTTCTTTCTTATAATGGAATAATGAAAAGAAAAAAAAAGAGTAATACAATGTACTCCGTGATCTTGCGGGCAAGTACGGCCACCAAAAGAATGTAACTGAACTTTATTTCTTATATGAAATTGAATCCTTTTTCACTTAAACAAAAAGCAAAATTGAGTTTGAACAATTATTGGAAACAAATAGGCATGCGCATTGTTAATATCTGTATTTAATTTTTCACATTTTATTACACTTTTTCTCAACAATAATAAGCTTATAGTTCAGTAATTAACAGTTTTTGTTTTTCATATATAGTAAAAAGTTTACTGTTCAATTACATCTTATGTATCTATATAAATGAATGTCAGGTCAGGTCTCTACCTGCCACAGGTACCATGTAACCCTGTGCTACCTGTCACATGCGGGCAGATGGAGCTCGACAGCCCGGGAAGGCAGTCCATCTAAGACAAGGAAAAGTCTGAAGTAAAACCCATGAAGTGCTAAGGAATGCAGGACAGTCTCGACATGCATTGACCCTGGGTCCATGGCCATGTCCCGACTTTCAGTAGCCGCAGTTCCAATCCTGCATGCAGGCGGTTCAGGATATTGGTCGCCTGATTGTTGACCCGGAGGTGACAGCATCACTCGGCAGCACCCTGAACGACCAAGCAGCCTTTTCTAGGGACAGCACTGCTTGCTCCACACGGAGAGGGGCCTAGAAAAGGTGGTCCAAACAAATGCTCATCTCCATACCCCCCAGTTGGCTAGCCGCGGTCAACGGGCATCTCCAAACGCGGTCGAACAACAATAGAGAAGAAAAGGCCGGCACCTGCCTCACAATTAGGTGCAAAAGGACTAAAGGTAGCATGCTGGAACATCCGAACCATGCGTGACTCTGCAGACAGCAACCACCCAGAAAGGCGTTCCGCTCTAGTCGCACACGAACTTCAGAGACTGAACATTGACATTGCTGCCGTCAGCGAAGTCCGCTTTGCAGGGAAAGGCAGCCTCCAGGAACACGGCGCTGGGTACACCCTCTACTGGTCAGGCAAGCCAGAGACCGAGAGACGCCTCTATGGCGTAGGCTTTATGGTCAGGAGCACCATTGCCTCCAAGCTTGAAAACCTGCCAACAGGACACTCAGACCGAATTATGTCCATGCGCCTCCCACTACGGAACAAACAGCATGCCACTCTGTTCAGCGTGTACGCTCCAACCCTCCAAGCGGACCCCACAGAAAAGGTCAAGTTTTACACTGATCTGCGCAACCTCGTTCAGAACACCCCTGCTGACGACAAGGTCATCATCCTTGGCGACTTCAATGCCAGAGTTGGCCAAGATTCAGAAGCCTGGAAAGGAGTCCTTGGCAAGCATGGCGTTGGTAATTGCAACGACAATGGGCGCCTTCTTCTCGAGTTCTGTGCAGAGCAGCAGTTTACCATCACCAACACCATTTTCCAGCAGAAGGACAGCCTGAAGACAACGTGGATGCATCCTCGGTCCAAACATTGGCACCTCATTGATTACATCCTGATGCGCCAGAGAGACGTACGAGACGTCCTACACACCCGAGTGATGCCCAGCGCGGAGTGTCATACTGACCACCGCCTCGTCCGCAGCAAGCTCAGGCTCCACTTCAAGCCCAAACCAAAGAAAGGAGGAGCTCCTAGGAAGAAATTCCAGGTCGGCAACTTTCAGTCAGCTGAAGTGAAAGCTGAATTCCAGGCGAAGCTTCAGGACAAACTTGAAGACCCCAGTTGTCCCACAGACCCCTCTCCAGAAGCACTATGGGCACAGCTGAAATCAGCCATCCTGCAGTCCTCTGAAGAAGTCCTAGGGTTCTCGTCGAAAAAGAACAAGGACTGGTTTGACGAAAACAACCAGGAGATCCAAGAATTGCTGGCGAAGAAATCAGCCCACCAGGCTCACCTTGCACAACCGTCTTGTCCGGTGAAGAAAGCAACCTTCCGGCTCATATGCAGCAACCTCCAGCGCAAGCTTCGTGAGATTCAAAATGGGTGGTGGACCAACCTGGCAGAGAGGGCTCAGCTTTGTGCAGACACTGGTGACTACCGGGGCTTATACGAAGCCTTGAAGGCGGTGTACGGTCCCTCATACCAGGTCCAGAGTCCTTTGCGCAGCACAGACGGCCAGGCGCTCTTCACAGACAAGACGTCGATCCTGAACAGGTGGTCGGAACATTTCCAGGCCCTCTTCAGCGCCAACCGCACGGTTCAAGACTCGGCAATTCTCCGCATCCCACAACAGCCAGTGAAATTACAACTGGACGAGCTACCAACCCTAGAAGAGACTGTCAAGGCCATTGAACAGCTGAAATGTGGCAAGGCAGCAGGGGTTGACGGAATTCCGCCGGAGGCGTGGAAGAATGGAGGCCCAGCACTACACTCCAAACTCCACAACCTCTTTGTCTGCTGCTGGGAGCAAGGCAAACTACCACAGGACCTCCGTGACGCAGTCATCATCACCCTGTATAAAAACAAGGGAGAAAAGTCGGACTGCTCCAACTACAGGGGGATAACTCTGCTCTCCATCGCAGGCAAGATCCTCGCCAGAGTCCTCCTAAATCGGCTGGTGCCTACTATCGCCGAAGAACATCTCCCAGAGAGTCAGTGTGGCTTTAGAGCCAACAGAGGCACCACTGACATGGTCTTCGTTCTCAGACAGCTACAAGAAAAATGTCGGGAACAGAACAAAGGACTGTATGCGACATTCGTCGATCTCACGAAAGCTTTCGACACCGTGAGCAGAAAAGGTCTGTGGGAGATCATGAAACGTCTAGGATGCCCCCCAAAATTCCTCAGCATGGTCATCCAACTACATGAGGAACAGCGTGGACAGGTCAGACACAGCAACGACCTTTCGGAGCCCTTCCCAATTGGAAATGGAGTGAAACAAGGTTGTGTCCTCGCGCCGACCCTCTTCACGATCTTCTTCAGCATGATGCTCCAACAGGCCACTGAAGATCTTGGCGACGACGACGGTATCTTCATCAGATACCGCACTGATGGCAGCCTATTCAACCTGAGGCGGCTACAGGCCCACACCAAGACACTGGAGCAACTCATCAGAGAGCTTCTGTTTGCCGACGATGCTGCCCTCGTCGCCCATACAGAAGCGGCCCTGCAGCGTATAACGTCCTGCTTCGCAGAGGCTGCGCAGCTCTTCGGCCTAGAAGTCAGTCTGAAAAAGACGGAAGTTCTCCACCAGCCTGCCCCACAGGAAGAATTCCACGCTCCTCACATCAACATCGGTGAGACAGAGCTGAAGTCGGTCCACCAGTTCAGCTACCTAGGCTGCACCATCTCGTCTGACGCCAAGATCGACAAGGAGATCGACAACAGACTTGCAAAGGCAAACAGCGCATTCGGCAGGCTGTACAAGAGAGTGTGGAACAACAAACACCTGAAGAAAGACACAAAGATCAGCGTGTACAGAGCTGTTGTACTGCCCACCCTGTTGTATGGCTCCGAAACCTGGGTCACCTACCGGCACCACATACGACTGCTTGATCGCTTCCACCAGCGCTGCCTTCACACCATCCTCAGCATCCACTGGAGTGACTACATCACAAATGTCGAGGTCCTGGAGCAGGCAAAGACTATCAGCATCGAGGCAGTGCTGCTAAAGACCCAGCTACGTTGGGCAGGGCACGTGTCCAGGATGGAGGACCACCGCCTGCCCAAGATCGCGCTGTATGGCGAACTGTCCACTGGCCACCGTGACAGAGGAGCACCCAAGAAGAGATACAAAGACTCCTTGAAGAAAGCTCTCGGTGCCTGTCACATTGACCATCGCCAGTGGTCCGCAGTAGCCGCTGATCGAGAGACCTGGCGACGCACCATCCACCAAGCTGTCTCCTCCTTCGAAAACAACTGCAGGGCCAGCCTTGAGGACAAACGCAGAAGGAGGAAGAACCACGATGCTGCAGCCGCGAACCCAGACCAGACTTTCCCTTGCAACCGCTGCGGCCGACTCTGCTTTTCCCGCATTGGCCTTGTCAGCCATGAGCGTGCCTGCATCAGACGTGGACAACGCCCTTCCTAGATCTTTGTTAGCGAAGCCAGGCCATGAGATCTATATAAATACATGTATAAAATGTAACTGAACTATATCATTTGAATTTTGACTTTCATGTGTGAGCATGTAATGCAGCTGCATACTCAAATAGTTGTGTGTATGACTTTGAAGTTTACACCAGAAAAAGAGTGACTATTTTAAAAATGGTCTATATTATGAAGTAATCATATATATATATATAGCATCTTACTGAATCAGGGGTATTACAAAAATCTGTAATATGATGAAAATGTGATGTGAATGTCATTTTTTCTAATACTAATTGTAACCATAAAGCAGACAGGCACATTGATAATACCCATATTGAGTTTTTTAACATTGTATTAATTGTTTTCTCTATGATTAAGCTTATAATGCATTACTTAATAGTTTAACAAAAAGTTCAGTTACATCTTATATATTTATACATGTATAAAATGTAACCTAACTTTATTTCCTATCTTGTGTGTGTCTGTGTTTGTTGGTCACACTTAGGTGCATTTCCTCTTTCATTTAAACAGAAGCAAGTGTGAGTGAGAAATGATTGGGTTTTTTTGTGCGTTTTGATTCAGTTGTTGTAGTAAGTGTGTATCACAAGTGAGTCTGAAGGCCTTGCCTCTCTTTTTTGAAGTCATGAATAATTGTTCAAAACATCTCCTAAGGACAAATATGTGTTTGGCGGAAACTGGCCGGCTAGTTTTTGAAAGGACAGTTATCTTGTTTTTGGAAACTAGACAAGTGTGTGGTAGACATTGACTTATTTTCCGCACAGACACTGTATATTTTTGCAAAATTTAGTTCGAAGGGCATTCAAACGGAAGCCCAATGAGCACTTCTCAGTACGAAACAGCTGTCGCTTGCTGTGCAAATCAACCTTCCTTTTGAAGGTACTAAGGACCAACATGAGCAAATGAGAGCTTTTTAAACCACCACCCACCCCAAACACAAAAACAGTTTTAAAGGTTATAGAATTAACCAAGATTGTTTTTTTGGTGTGTTCGCCATTCCAAATTCAAAGACATCTGGACCTGGATTTAATATATATATATATATATATATATATATATATATATATATATCGTTTTCTTTGAAAACCAAAACCATTAAATGTGTGCTTCAGTGGCACTGTATCAAGGTCGCTCGACACACAAGCTTTTCTGCTGGCAATCCACGGTTGAATGACAGCAAAAAGGCCATGTATGCAGGGATAATTATGTATAGAGGGTTTTCGATGAAAGGCAACTTGAGTTCGTTGTCAAAGGTGCATTCAGTCAGCTGCCTTGCCTTTCACGGTTGTCTTCATGTCTTCTCTATGCTTCGTTCACCGTTTTCGTGTTCAATGTGTGGTGGGTGTGTGGGTATGAGTGTGTGTGTGTGTGTGTGTGTGTGTGTGTGTGTGTGTGTGTCTATGTGTAGGTTCTGCGGTCTGGTTGTGTGTGTGTGTTAGACTGCAAACATCTGCAGGTTTTCTCACATACACAGATATTATATATGTAAAAACTATTCGAAAGGGTGGTTCGTTCTATTCCAAGAGAGAGGGGAACAGAGGAGGGGTACTGGATCGACTATTTGATGCACACTTACTTGCACTCACTCACTCTCTTCACACTAATACCAGGGCCACATGGAGTGTTTTTTATAAAGTGTTTATTTTTACTTTACAATAATCATAAGTAAGCAGTACACACACTAAGCAGTTCACTGTACTTAGTAACAACAATTTTAAGCAACTTGAAGCAACACACAGCTGTACATGAAGCACTTCACCCTACACTTCAAGTACTTCCTACAAGCAGCTCACAGTTAAAAGTTCACCCTATGCCTAAAGCAGCACACAGCCCAACAAGGATTTCCTTGCACCTAACATCACTGATCAGTCAGTCAGCCTGTATCAGTGCTCGGTTCTTCTGAGAGACAGCTAAGAACTGGCTGTGCTAACTGGTTTTATCCCTTCCAACAACATACTGTGCATACTAATGCAAGCAACAACACTCACTCCCCCAACTAGTTCACCTGAAGTAACCAGTCTTTGCTTGTCTTAGTGACGCTATGTGAATGACTGACAGATTCACTGCTGAATCCCGATTCATCCAATTCAACAGATTGATCTGATTCGCTCACTTCAAGACCTGTTTCTACACACATTCTGTGACAAGTTCACCAGTTTACGTCACAGATTGGAGAGACAGGACGATGCAATTCTCGGCATGTTAGCCGGCATGATCAAAGTTCACATTAGCATAACATTCTCCCAAGCTTGCATTTCGAAGTCCCGCCATTCACTTCAGCTGTGTTTGTGAAAGGAAAGATGGGGAACAACTTGAAATACAGACCTCCACATGGGACACATTCCTGCATTTGCACAAGTTGTGCCTGTCGCACGTGACCATGCCCTGCCGGCTCGCTGCTTATGCCATCGCTACAGCAAGTGACAAAGACGCTGACCAAGACAGAGGGGTGAGGGGCGTGGGAGGAGTGGGTGGGGTGGGGAGGGGGTTGGACTGGATGGAGCATGGAGGGAAATAAGAAGTGGGGAGAGTGGGGGGGATGAAGGTATGGGGAGGGAAGGGGAAAGGTTGGGGGGTGGGTGTAGATGACACTGCTGGCACACTATATCATATATGTAGCCAAGTGCTAAGCTGGCTTCACTGACTGTTTACCACACTAGCTATAGCAGGCGCTGTTTTCGCAACTAACAGCTGGTCTTCAACGACCCACACAGAATGAGTGACGCCATTCCTGGTTTAAATGCAAAGCCCATTTTAAACCTATTCCCTAAACACCTATTAAATCAAGTATCTGTATCGTTCACAGCAATATTATAGTTGTTGTGCTTACACACACAGTTAAATCAGTTAGAAGCATACTTGATTTCAGTGTAATTGTTCGTCAGTCTAAAGATTTCAACTGACGCTAAGCTTTTGTCATTTTGTCCTCGCCAAACAACCACTCCAACTAAGTGTGATGGTACGCGATTGGGTGAGCTCTGTGTTTCTGATGCAGCGTTTTTAATTAATATCTCTTTTGTCGGATTAGTAAACTACAAGTATTATATACTGGCAGAATCATTGTGATTCCATATTTAAATATATTCCATTTATGTTTGTCTATGTTAAACTGATTTTACGCATTTTGTAATTTTCTGCGATGAGCTTGCTAAAACTGACCCTTCACAGGTGACTTAAATTAAGATTATAAATTCATCTTAAATAATCAACACTTCATTTTATACTCATTAGAAAGTAGGTGTTGAGCTCTTTCTTTTGCGACTTATCCAATGAAGGTTAGGTTACTTATCCCACTTCAGTGGAGGAGATTTAAATGTTAAGCACAAGCTTAGATATGTTGATATTTGGCTTTGTTGCAAGTGGATTACTTGTGTAGGTTCATTCACCACTTAATGGTTAAGCCATGACAGTTCTTCCAACCTTTGTGTGTTGTGAACTGCCAGTATTATATTAAAGCCACTGATTCTATCTTGTTTATTATTGATGTATTATTTAACATGCTGATACCAGTTATGATGCTACATTGTTTCACTGATTCTCATTACTATAAGATGTGTGCAGTATTTTGTTGAGATTACAAAATAGTGTTGGATTAATGTCAGTTACTGGTTAAAACAATCTGATATGTATCAGTCTGTTAGGCCTAATTATAATTTATTTATTATGCTCTCTCCTATATGCCTTACTACAGTATAGTGCTACATGATAAACCAATTCATTTCAGTCACTTTGACACAGTATAAGCTTTACCTAATCTATACTGTCAGTGTACTTTCACTAAATCAGCTTAGCTTTAAGCACTTTATCTACACTATTTAAATGTATTAGAAAAGTCATTTGATGTCAGTGTTTGGTCTTCACACATATGCATTATCTTATCGTATGTTGTTGCTTATCCCAAACCGAGTGATTGTCTTTCCATGTAATATGTATACATGTGCTTTACTATTCACTTGTGCTGGCATGTTGTGCTAATGGCATTTGTTTCTGTCATTCCAGGCACTGTCTTCCTCTTAGTTCTTCTCCTCATTCTAGTTTTATCTCTTCTTCTTCTCATAACTATTGTAAATAAAACAATAGAAAAACCCTTTTTGTGACTGGCCTCTATATGTTCCTGGCCTGTGGGATTCTTGTCTATTCTTTAATTCAGTCAATCAATCATTCATTATTAAATCTTTTGTGCCGTCCATTCCCTTATATACCACTCGGGTACACGGCTACATACAGATGATGGAGTCTCCCATCAGACTGACAGATGAGTAGGCAGGCAGGCTTATCTGTCAGTGTGTGTGCTCATATGAGAGAAGAGGCCAATTCTGGATGTGCAGCACTTCCCACAGGTGTTGCAAGGGAAAACGTCCCCGGAAGTTGAGCCCTGCTTCCTTCGCTCACGCTTCTCCTTAATGGCCAGCGTTCTCTTGTTTTCAAACGTCTTTATGCCACTATAGCACAGCATCCTCCAGCGAGAGCAGTCAAGGGCATCAGTTTCCCAGGAAGCCAGCCTGGTTGCCTAACCAGCACAGGTGACTTTTTTTAGTGAAGAGGAGTTGTGCAGTCCCTTCCCCACTCTCTTGCATACCGATGCTAACAGTCCCACAAGTGCAGATACTACCACGTGTAGGACGGCCTTGGCAAGTGCAGGTTTTTTCTTTGGAGTTCCGTCTCCTAGGAGGACTTCCAGCCAAGGATAAGAGCTCCCCCTGCCCTTTGGTCATCCTCTTCCGCCTTCACAGCCGTTGGGAAAGGTTTGCTCCTCCGCCTGGTACGTCGTTGGGAGACTTCACACGTGGCAGGTAGTACTGGGTTCCATGGTACCAGTATCAAGGGCTATGCCTCTGACCTGACATGATATATATGTACATATATACATATATATATACCGGCCCCCCTTAACCCCCCCCCCCCCCCCCCCCCCGCACCCCCCCCCCCCCACACACACACACACACACAAACCCAACGCACTAACATACACACACACGCACAAATTATAAAACTTCTAAGAGAATGCTTCGCAAAAATATTTCAGGACAGATTTGTTTATAATAATACATACACTTTTGCATTTCTTTTTTTGTTTTTGTTTTTTCTGCCTGCAGTTATATTTGCTTTTCCTATCAAAGTGGATTTTTTGTACAGAATTTTGCTAGGGACAACCCTTTTAATGCCGTGGGTTCTTTTACGTGCGCTAAGTGCATGCTGTACACGGGACCTCGGTTTATTTTCCCCACCCTAATGACTAGCGAGCAGATCACCACTTAAGGTCAAGTGGAGGGGAAGTTAACGCAGTGACGCCTCCTTGAGCTACTGAAACTGAAACTGAAACGGAGGGGAAGAAAATACTGGCGACTGTGGGGTTTGAACCAGTACGCTCAAATTCTCTCCCTTCCAAGGCAGATGCGTTACCACTAGGCCAACAGTTTTTCATTTCATTGGTATAGCGTTTATTGTTCTTGTTGTTTGGTGGTGTTTTCTCTCTCAATACGTTGTGTAGAGATTCACCCTGTCAGTCCTGGTGGTATCTTTTGGTAGCTCTGTCAACCCATTAGTCGGGGTCTTCACAGAGGAGTGATCCTGTTTGGTTTGGTTTGGAGAGAGCTTGCAGGCAGAAAAAGATCAGCCCGAAATTCACACAGTGAAATATGTCATGATATAGAGTGAAACAATACTATACAATGCAATACAATACAACACACACACACACACAAACAAACACACACACACACACACACACGCGCGCGCGCGCGAAGCCTATAGTTACTACTCAGCCAGCCTCGACAAACCATTTTACTTACATGACCATTAAAACCGGAGTCTGACCCTGCTTCCACATGATGAAGCACGGCTTCTGTCTGTCCTGGGTCAGCTTCTGTATGATGTCCTCATAGTTTTGTTGGTTGTTCTTTGCAGGATCTACATTGAAAGTTTCGACGGGTACGATTTCGTTCTGGGCTTCATTGAAATTGAAAACACTGGCAATGGGAAAATCCGGTATTCTTGGAATCGCCGAGACCACAAGCTCAACTGAATCAAACTTTATACCGCTGGACATTATGAAGCTTTTTTTCTTTTATGTTTTTTCTTCTTTTTTTTAACCGTGATTTCTCACAACAAATTACAGTTGGTGAAGAAAAAGAAGAAAAAAAAACCTCCAAGAAACAAGTACAAGTTACTACAGGATACTTGGTGGGTGGGGAAGAAAGCAAAAACAATTGCAGTCTTCTGCCTAAAAAATCCAGCGAACTGTTTGAGTTTCAAAGCGTTGCTTGTGAGTCACACTGAGCCAGCCTTGGTTTTATCAGTTGATATAATAGTCTGTCAGTCGAGGGGTGGGGAGGGAGTGTGTGGGGGTGGAGGTGTCGGTTAGTGGGGAGCGGGCGTGGCGGAGGGGAAGGGGGACGGGAGGGTTAGTGGCGGTATTGCAGAAGGGAAGGGAGGGGGTTGTTGACGTCATCCCTCCACATACGGCTTGGGGTGCCAGTCGGGGGGGGGGATGGTTTGGGGGGTGGGGAAAGGGAGAAAAGAAAACTAAAAGCGTGAAAGCGAGAGAGAGAGAGAGAGAGAGAGAGAGTGAGAGATGGATGATCACAGGAGACACTACACAATAACCTTTTCACGAATTTTAAAAGGAAGACATTTCAATCACATGGAAGGGTAGGTACATCAAGAATTATACACAGCAATAACGAATACGCGCATACCGGCACGAACACACACACACACACACACACAGACACACACACTACACACACACATACACACACACACACACACACACACACACACACACAGTGCACTCGCACACAAACGCACACACACATACGCATGCGGGCATTCGCACACACACAAACACACAGACAGAGACAAACAGGCACAGTCACACACACACGCACGCACACACACACACACACACACACACACCTATGTGCAACAATATAAAACTGAGAATAAACTGAAAGAAACTTGATGATGATTTATGGCCAGCATGTGTGCTTTTTATCCCCCACCCCCAGCCCCCGCAATCCCCGCAACCCCCTACTTCTATAGTTATGAGCAGGGATGAATTTTAGAACATGATATTAATTTCACCGCAAACGAGTCCTCTGTTGGTCTCTCTGTTCACTTCCCAAGCTGCTGCCTTTCGAGACCTGAGCGAACCCCAACCCCAGCTACAGTTGACATGAGAAAAGCCTTCACTCCAACCGCTCAGCCCCTCCTCCCTCCCCTCATCCTTCAGCCCCCCCACCCCTCGGCCCCTTCCCCCCCCCCCCCCCCCCCCCCGCTCTCACCCCCTTCCCCCTACACCCGCCCCCTGTCCCCAACAACATAGAAGGTGAGTGTTGTTGAAGGTTGGGAGAGGGAGCAATGCCCGTCAACTGTATATTCATCGACGTGGAGAGTTTCGGCGTTCGGATTGGCCAGGCTTGAAACGTGAACTAAAAACATACCTCTGTGTGTGGAGGGGGGTGGGGGGATGGGGGGGGGGGGGGTCTGTGTGTGTGTGTATGCGTCTGTGTGTTTGTGTGTCTGTGTCTGTGTGGGGTGGGGGTTCTGTGTGTGCCTGTTGTTTTTGTTGTTGTTTGCTGTTGTTGTCAATGCAAGGTCTGTCCAGACTCTAGTTGCTGTCTGTCGGTGATTTTTATTGCACCGTGCATATTAGTGGGCTTGTTATCGCAAATCAGTTTGCGCTGACGTTTTAAAGCCCGCTTCCATATCTGAAATGTAGAATAAATCATACAGATGAAGAAAAGAAATGGAAGCAGCGCTTACGATTGATTTTAAGAAAGATAGGGACAATTAAAATTTTACTAACTGCTGCAAGACAACAGTCTGACGCGAAGAGTATACCATTACGAACACAGCGTCCGCATTCCAAGCTCGCCTCGCGCGCGCCTGTTTTCCTTTGTTTCAAGCTCACTAGCTGGTTCCAAGGTCGTGGCGCACTGGATGTGAAGTCGGCGCGAACCTACAATCTTGTTTTCAATGATCGCTTCTTCTGTCTGCTAATGTAAGGATCGGGATGAACAGATGAGAAGGTATGAAAAGTCACTTGACTGGTTTCTTTCCTTAATTATTGTTACAATTGCCACGGATGCCCGTTAGAGTCTAATCAAAATTGTACTTCCGTTTGGCAGCAGACGACACACTGCAGTCTGCCGGCAAGTCAAGCCGATCTATGTTGTCCTTTTCATATCAAGATCTCTCTCTCTCTCTCTCTCTCTCTCTCTCTCTCTCTCTCTCTCTCTCTCTGCCTCCCCCCTCTCTTTCTTTCATAATCATAAACAAATAATTATGAGTATTTCAGACAACAAATGGAAGGCACGCACACACGCACGCACGCACGCACGCACGGACACACACGCACGGACACACGCACGGACAACACACACACGCACAGACATGATAAAAGAAAGTTGTTTATGCTTACCTGAGCTTGTTTTCCTCTGCTGTTTATTTGTTCGAATATATGTATATATATATATATATATATATATATATATATATATACATGTGTGTGTGTGTGTGTGTGTGTGTGTGTGTGTGTGTGTGTGTGTGTGTGTGTGTGTGATACCCATAAAGGCAGATAAAAGTCACCCACATACTTTTTTTTTATTCTAATGATATCAATAAAAGATTGTGTGTGATCTGATTTTAATATGTCACACTCATAATTTGAAAGCTAAAGAGGTTCACATGCCTATTCATTTAGAGTGAGAGAAAGGAAACAAATGGAAGTAGTCATCAAGATGCATATACATTACATTAAACTGAACTATTTCTTTCTGTAAATTATTATAATATATACTTTACTCAGGATAAACAACCTACTCAGGATAAACAACCATGGCTGGTCGACAGTACTGTCTGATTGGTCCCACGAGTGGTCAACCTACACGTCCATGTGAGCTGACCCCTATAGGCTGGACAACTTGTATACTGTGCCAAACAAAAACCAAAGAAACTCTCACCTGTCCTGCTGAAGGAAAGCGTGATTGCTCTGGTTACAAGTATGTGGCCGAAAACATTAGGAAATTCCAAGATCTCGAAGAAATGCCCATTTCACTTCACCATGATATTCTGAACAATGAGACGTCACTTGAAGAAACTTTTATACAAAACAATGCCTCATGGCACAAATCATGCAGAGATAAGGTCAGTAACCGCATGTATGAGAGAACGAAAAGAAAAGTACAGGAAACTCGTCAGGATAACAGTCCCGTAAAAACCCGTAAGGTATGCCAAGAAGACGAAAAGCAAAAGGACAAATGTTTTTTCTGTGGTGAATCCAATACAACAGATCGTTTGCACAAGGTGTCAACACTTGGACTTGACTCCAAAGTCAGACAATGTGCCATATTACTTCAAGACAAAACTTTGCTGTCAAAACTTGCTGAAGGGGACATGATAGCAACAGACTCAGTGTATCATAACAAATGTCTTCAACATTTGTATTATCGTGCTGACAAGGCAGAGAATTCACAAAGGGAGGAAGGTTCTGAGGAGACATTGAAAAGCATTGCCTTTGCAGAGCTAGTGTCCTTCATTGAAGAAAGCGCAAAGGACGATTGCACAGCACCTGTTTTTCAAATGGCCAGTCTATGTAAAATATATCAGACTCGCCTGGAATCACTTGGAGTGACAAGTGGTGTACATTCCACACGACTGAGACAGAAGCTCCTTGCCACTTGCCCCATGCTTCATGAGTGTAGTACAGGCCGTGGAAAAGACATCAAGCTTGTCTTCAAACGAGACATTCAACATGCCATTAGGAGAGCAACTGACCATGACTCTGAAGCTCTTCTGCTTGCTCAGGTGGCCAAGATTGTTCGAAGAGACATTTTTTCAGCAACGCAAACAGCTACGGATAAAGTGATTGAGCCCAAACCCACAGAATCCATTTCTCCTATTCTTCAAGCACTGATTACCATGATCTTAGATGGTCCAGGGAGGAATCTGAATCCAAAGGGAGAAAGTGACAAAGATGCTTTGACTGGGACTTGTCCGACACAGGCTGCATCAACAATCTGTCAGTTGATCATTTTCAACTGTAAACAGTTCCGTGGACAATACCAAAGGAACCAAACAACAGGTCAGCACCATGTCAGAGAGAGAGAAATGTCAGTTCCAGTGTACGTTGGTATGAAGGTGCATGCAGAAACACGGAAACAGGGACTTGTGGACAGTTTCTACAATCTTGGTCTCAGTATTTCATACGATAGGCTTATGAACATTACCACTGATATTGCAAATACAGTGTGCTCTAAATTTGAAAGGGATGGAGTGGTTGTGCCACCAGGACTTGTGAAAGACACACTGCAGAACACTGGAGAACATTCCCCCAACTGAAGATGCCCTTCGTCAGCACACTTTGCGGGCAGTTTATCAAGGTGGATTGATCTGGGGACAGTGTTTACAGACCAAACCAATTCTCCCTTTACCATCTGCATGGGGATGGACCAGGGATGCTGATAAACCATGGAGACCCCTGTGGACAACCCTGCGTCAGGCTGAGGACTCCTGTTACGAACTGATTCGTTGTGGTTGCAAACAAGGCTGCAAAAACAGGTGCAAATGTATCAGTGCAAGTCTCAGGTGCACTGCCTTGTGTTCGTGTGGAGGAGACTGCGATGAAGACCAAGACTAATTTTTCTGTGAGTGCAAATCTTTCATTTTCCCCCAATGCATGCATATTCTATTGTATTCAACCCCATTGAAGAACATAGTTATCTCAGCACAACCTTTTGGACTAAACTCCTGCCTCTTGATGGAGAAAAGCAGTACCAGTCAGTACCCTAAAATTTACAGCATACATGTATGCATGCACTCGTTGACTTATGCACGCATGTGACTGCGTGTGCGCGCGCGCTCTCTCACACACACACACACACACACACACACACACACACACACACACATGCATTTTGGGCCAGTAAGAAAACCTGGGAGTCAGAAAGAAAGAGAGACTGACAGAGCGACAGGGAGAGAGGATTATGTGCTGAATATGGCTATTTTTAGTAACACTGTTATATAATTTCATGTTTTTTTCTGTCCCTTGCATAAAGATTTATAAGTACTAACAAAATGCTAAGCATCGGCACATTCGTGCAAAAGAACATCAGGCACGGGCATAATGGCCAGAGAGAGAGAGAGAGAGGGGGGGGGGGGTTGTACTGATATTTTCTATTTTTAGTAACAAATATGCTACTTTTGATGCCTTTTCATATATTTTTTCTATCAAAATGCCAAAATGACAAATGTATGCACTAATAATCGTCATAAAAATGCAAAAATAACAGCAAATAGGGAGGGAAATAGACAGCTCGTGTTGAAATCAGTCATCCGGAATCTAAATTTAGTGACCTTCATTTAAAGGTCACTGTGACCCCAAATATTGGTCAAAAAGCTTGCTTCCATTTAAAATATTGATCTACATGCTTCTCCAAGCATTATAGTAATAAAGGCACCATTTGAGGTAAAAGTGCAAACTGACCCTAAAGTCATTGCAATAACAAGCCCACTAATACCTATACTGTTTGTTTGTTCGTTTTTTCGTTTGTTCGTTGTTTCTTTGCCTTTAGCGCGATTTAATTGAGACACCAAAACAGAGAAGTAAATTTCCGACAAAAGTTGTCATCTTCACTGAGACCAAAACGAAAATACGTTTTTTTGATCACACACACACACACACACACACACACACACACACACACACACACACACACACACACACACACACACACACACACACACACACACACACACACACACACACACACACACACACACACACACACAATTTAGTGTCATCGCGCAGAAATGCTTGAGAGAAAATGTCTGCGGCTGCCTGTCTGCCTGTCTGTCTGTCTGTCTGTCCCTCTTGTCTGTCTATGCAACGCGTTAACGGTGTCCGTGTGTGCCTGTGTCATTGTGTGCGTGTGTGTGTATGTATGTATGTATGTGTATGTGTGTGTGTGTGTGTGTGTGCGTGTGTGTGTGTGTGTACTTGAATATCATAGATCATTCTCTCCACAAACCGTCTTCATGTGTGTGCGTCGATGTGTTCATGTGAGGGTTGGGATGCTAGGTTGAGCTGAGAGGCGTGTTTGAGTCCCGTGAGTCCTATAAGTGTTGTTACACTTTTTGATATCAGTTTTAGCGAATATATATCTCGATATTTCATTATGTGGGTGAGATGAAAGAGCTGTGTGAGTTGTAATTTCAGTGAGTTTTGTATCTGAACATTCTTACCATGGGAGTGAGTTGAGAGAGCCGTGTTCATGTGAGTAGTGAAAGATGTTGCGCAGTTTTTAAATGAGCAGTGAGTTGTATTTAATCTTCTTTTTTTTTCCATTATAGTCCTGTTTCTTATTCATTATTAACAGGCGTATTGTTAAAGGCGCTTAAGAGCCACAAGTTTAGCGCTACACAAATGTACATTGTTATCATTATTATTGTGTATTATTCAAACGAATCGTTGGACTCCAAAGTCATTTGCTAAAAGCTGTGAACCGGTGAATCCGCGGTCCCAATAAAATAGTGGAAAGCAGCAACGCCGGAGCATTTTCACCACACCTAGGCCTCCAAGACTCACTTGTGATAAATTAAGTCCCCTAGCATTAATTACACAGTAATTTCCCTTTTTTACTATCTGCACCAAAACGTTTGCAAAATAAATAAAAAATTCCATGCTTAGCAAAAGAAGTTCCTGTTTGAACAAAAAAATGATAATAATGACTCCTCTTGTTGTTGTGTCAGAATAAGAGGTCAAAGTGCCAAATTTAGAGAATGCAAAAAATATAAATATAACAGTAAATGCAGTTTGCATATAATTAGGCTTCTTTTTTTTTTCTTTTTTTTTGTGTGCCCATCCCAGAGGTGCAATATTGTTTTAAACAAGATGACTGGAAAGAACTGAATTTTTCCTATTTTTATGCCAAATTTGGTGTCAACTGACAAAGTATTTGCAGAGAAAATGTCAATGTTAAAGTTTACCACGGACACACAGACACACGGAGACACACACACACACACACACACACACACACACAGAGAGAGAGAGAGAGAGAGAGACAACCGAACACCGGGTTAAAACATAGACTCACTTTGTTTACACAAGTGAGTCAAAAAGGGGGAGGGGGAGGGGGGGGATTTATGGGAAACAAGACAAGCAGCAAACGAGGCATGCCAAGGCCCGCTACTCGGAGAGACTGACAACTGCCCACAAGTGTTTACCGTGTATCTATGGTAACAACTAAACCGGCACTCCCACCGCTCCCTTCCGGGACTGGTGAGGCGGGTGGCTAGACACCCTTATGGAGATCCATAAAAGGGCGTTGGCTCAGGAGAGCCACCGACGGCCATCTAGCTCCACTGTGCTGTGTGCATGCCACACGCAGTTGGCCCCCGGGGTGTGTCTACCCATGCATGCGAAGTCTGGATCCGGCAGAATCTGCGGAAGAAACCTATCGGTTCAACGGAGAGGAAGGCGGTTACAGCAACGCACTGTGGAGTGCAGAGAGCAAGATGAGACACCGAAAGGATATCTTGGTCATCCACTGCATCCGTGCTCATCCTCCAGTCGTCTCGACTTAGTCTTGCCACTGGAAATTGGTGGACCCGGACGAGAGAGTGAGGTTGACGTTGCGCAACTCCTCTTCACTTTAAACAAACTCATCGCGCAAGTCATCAGTCATCCAAGATGGCGATGTTGGAATCGGCCTAAAGTACCGAACAGATGGTAAGTTGTTTAACCTCAGAAGGCTTCAAGCAAAAACGAAGGTCATGACAGACATCATCAGAGACTTTGTTTGCTGATGATTGTGCCCTCAACGCTGGATCTGAAGCTGACATGCAACTCAGCGTTGACAAGTTTGCCACTGCCAGCAGGAACTTCGGCCTTACCATCAGCACGAGGAAAATTGAAGTTCTCCATCAGCCAGCCCTAGGGAAACCCTACGTTGAGCCCAACATCACAGTCAACGGTCAGAGACTCAGTGCGGTGGAGCGGTTCACATACCTTGGCAGCACACTGTCACGAAATGCGACCATCGACGATGAAGTGAACGTCAGGATTGCAAGAGCAAGCGCAACTTTTGGTAGACTCAGTGCAAATGTCTGGAACAGAAGAGGCATTAGTCTTGAGACCAAGCTAAAGGTCTACAGAGCAGTAGTTCTCCCCACACTACTGTATGCCTGCGAAACTTGGACAGTGTACCAACGACATGCCAAGAAGCTGAACCACTTCCACACAACATGCCTCAGGAAGCTACTGAACATCAAGTGGCAAGACAAGACCCCAGACACAGAGGTGCTCGCAAAAGTCACCCTTCCCAGCATCTTCACCATCCTGATGCAGTCCCAGCTTCGCTGGGCTGGACACGTGGCGCGCATGCCAGACCATCGGCTGCCCAAAAGGCTTTTCTATGGCGAGCTGCAACAAGGGAAGAGATCACACGGAGGTCAGAAGAAGCGCTTCAGAGATACTCTGAAAGTCTCTCTGAAAGCGTTTGATATCAACCCTGACTCCTGGGAGGAATCTGCAGTGGACCGTGACAAATGGCGTGCTGCTGTGCACAAAGGCGCCAAGTTGTGCGAGGCCAACAGGACTGCTGCAGCTGTTCAGAAGAGGCAGGCCAGAAAGTCACGGGCAAACAAGCTCCCTGAAAATGGTATGCCTGTCTTTGTCTGCCTCAACTGTCAGCGAACATTTCGTGCGCAGATTGGACTATTCAGCCATCTGCGCATTCACAGATAGATTCATGAGCATCCTCCCCCCCCACCCCACCACCACCCTCCTCCCATCCCCCAGCTGGATGACAACGATGGTCATCATCGATCTCGATGGACACACACCACCACCATGGTAACAACTGAAGGATGGGGCTGCTGAATGATATCAAAAACAGTCCGCAGAAGCTTGGAGAATTTCCACTGTGAGACCACACTGTGAGGCCTTTGAGAGAGAGATTAACAAAATGTCAGGACTCCAGTTTTCGTTTTCTTGGATTTCTTTGGGTTTTTTTTTTCTTTCCTTCTTTGTTTTTCAGTTTCTTTCGTTTTTGTGTTTTTTCTTTGTTTCTTTGTATCCTTCATTTCTTTCTTATTTCGGTCCGTTCTGTCATTCTTTCTTCCTTTCCTTATTTCCCCTTTCTTTCCATCTGTTTCAGTTAGCATTGTTCTCTTTCTTTCTTTCTTTCTTTCTCTCTTCATTTTGAATTCCTGTCATTCGTTGCTTTATGAATTCATTGTGCTTCCCCAATTTCTCTCTCTCTCTATCTCTCTCATATTCTCCCTCTCTCTTCATCTCTCTCTCTCTCTCTCTCTCTCTCCTCTCTCTCTCTCCCTCCTCTCCCTTTCTCTCTCCATTTTTTTTCCTAGATAGATCTTGACATCATCAATATTAATTTTGTATTTGCAGATGTCCATTTTGTTACATACGTCCCTAGCCCTAGCTTCATTTGGGGTTGTGGCCTTTACATAATGAACTATTTCCAACTTCACTCTCTCCCTCTCCCCCACCCCATGCCACCATGAAACCGTGCACTATAAACAAATGTTGTTGTTTTTTCTGTCTTCCCTATGAAAGTAACAATTCTGGAATGCGACAATGCATGCAGGCTGCCACGAAGAGAAACCGCCTCTAGCCAAAAGAGCATTTGCTACTCTCAAACAGCACCACAGCCTCGCAAAGGCAAATCACATACTGTAAACTACCTTAAAAACGCCCAGACTGAGTAAACACCCTCCTAAAACCTCTTCTGAATTCGAAACAGCTTCGGGTAAAATACCTTGTAAATGCCTCACTTAAAAAAAACACACACACAAAAAACGAACGACAATTACATGAAGTAATGACAATCCAGTTTGCTATTTTGTGTTCACGTTGCTTTGCGAAACAGCGCACATTTATATCCAGAAACAAATAGATCGAACGCCTGCATGAGACATCGAAGTATGATATGATATGGATACTTATATAGCGGTTATCCTTGGTCGGAGATCAAGCTCTAAGCGCTTTACAAACTCAGAGTCATTTGCACAGCAGGCTTCCTAACTGGGTAGAGACAACTGACGACTGCCATCGGGAGCTCATCATCTGTTTCCTGTGTCATTCGATCACATTTCAGGCACGCACACATACACACTCAGACAGACATGTAACATTTTTCGTATATGAACGGTTTGTTTGTTTACCCCGCCATGAAAGCAGCCACACTCCGTTTTCGGGGGTGTGCATGGAAGGCATATTCTTGTTTCCATAACCCATCGGACGCTGACATGGATTACAGGATCTTTAACGTGCGTATTTGATCTTCTGCGTGCGTATACACACGAAGGGGGTTCGGGCACTATAAGGTCTGCACATTATTTTGACCTGGGAGATCGGAAAAATCTCCAACCTTTACCCACCAGGCGCCATTACCGAGATTCGAACCCGAGACCCTCAGATTGAAAGTGCAACGCTTTGACCATTCGGCTATTGCATGACGCTAGTGTCCTGTTTCAGTAACTGTTTCTTTCTCACTCCCCATTCTCACTCCCCCATTCTCACTCCCCCTTCTCACTCCTTCTCACTCCCCCTCTTCTCACTCCCCCTCTTCTCACTCCCCCTTCTCACTCCCCCTTCTCACTCCCCCTTCTCATTCCTTCTCACTCCCCCTTCTCACTCCTTCTCACTCCCCCTCTTCTCACTCCCCCTCTTCTCACTCCCCCTCTTCTCACTCCCCCTTCTCACTCCCCCTTCTCATTCTCTCCCTTCTCACTCCTTCTCACTCCCCCTTCTCACTTCCCTTCTCACTCCCCCTTCTCACTCCCCCTCTCACTCCCCCTTCTCACTCACCCCTTCTCACTTCCCCCTTCTCACCCCTCTTCTCACTCCCCTTTCTCACTCCCAATCCTCACTTCCCCCTTCTCACTCCCCCTTCTCAACCCTCTTCTCACTTCCCTTCTCACTCCCCCTTCTCACTCCCCATCTCACTCCCCCTTCTCACCCCCTTCTCACCCCTCTTCTCACTCCCCTTTCTCACTCCCCCTTCTCACTCCCCATCTCACTCCCCCTTCTCACCCCCTTCTCACCCCTCTTCTCACTTCCCTTCTCACTCCCCCTTCTCACCCCTCTTCTCACTCCCCTTTCTCACTCCCCTTCTCACTTCCCCCTTCTCACTCCCCCTTCTCAACCCCCCTTCTCACTTCCCCCTTTCTCACCCCTCTTCTCACTCCCCTTTCTCACTCCCCTTCTCACGCCCCCTTCTCACTCCCCCTTCTCAATCCCCTTTCTCACTCCCCCTTCTCACTTCCCCTTCTCACCCCCCCCCCCCTTCTCACTCCTCTTTCTCATTTCCCCCTTTTCAATTCACTTTCTCACTTCCCCTTCTCACTCCCCCTTCTCACTTCCCCTCACACTCCCCCTTCTCACTGCCCCCTTTTCACCCCCCCCCCTTCACACTCCCCCTTCTCACCCCCCCCCCCCCTCACTCTCCCTTTTCACTCCCCCATTCTCACCCCCACCTTCTCACTCCCCCTCTCACTCCCCCTTCTCACTCTCTCCCTTCTCACTTCCTCTTCTCACACTCCATTCTCAACCCCCATTCTCACTTCCCCCCTCTCACCCCCCCCCCCCCCCTCTCTCACTCCTCTTTCTCATTTCCCCCTTCTCAATTCGCTTTCTCACTTCCCCTTCTCACTCTCCCTTCTCACTCTCCCCCTTCTCACTTCCTCTTCTCACTCCCCCTTCTCATTCCCCCTTCTCAGTTCCCCCTTCTCACTCCCCCATTCTCACTCCCCCCTTATCACTCCCCTTTCTTACTTCCCCCTTCTCACTCCCCCATTCTCACTCCCCCCTTATCACTCCCCTATCTCACTCCCCCTTCTCACTCCCCCTTCTCACTCCCCCTTCTCACTTTCCCCTTCTCACCCCCCCCTTCTCACTCCCCCTTCTCACTCCCCCCTTTTCACCACCCCCTTCTCACTCCCCCTTCTCACTCCCCCTCTCACTCTCCCTTCTCACTCCCCGTCTCACTCTCCCTTCTCACTCTCCCTTCTCACTCTCCCTTCTCACTCCCCATTCTCACTCCCCCTCTCACTCCCCCTTCTCACTCTCTCTCTCTTCTCACTTCCTCTTCTCACTCCCCCTTCTCACTCCCCTTTCTCACTTCCCCCTTCTCATCCCCCCTTCTCACTCTCCCCCTTCTCACTTCCTCTTCTCACTCCCCCTTCTCACTCCCCTTTCTTACTTCCCCCTTCTCACTCCCCCTTCTCACTCCCCTTTCTCACTTCCCCCTTCTCATCCCCCCTTCTCACTCTCCCCCTTCTCACTTCCTCTTCTCACTCACCCTTCTCACTCACCCTTCTCAGTTCCCCCTTCTCACTGCCCCCTTCTCACTCCCCTTTCTCACTTCCCCCTTCTCACTCCCCCTTTCTTACTTCCCCCTTCTCACTCACCTCTTCTCACTCCCCACCCTCCCTCCCCCAACCCAGCCAGTGCTGTGTGGTGACGAAAATTTAATTTAAAAAAAAAGGAATGAACAAGTAGCCAGCAAAAGACACGCCCAACTTTCCAAGGTTCAGTTTGTGCAAAGGCGGGGAGGCGGGGAGGGAGGGGGGGGGGGAAGGGGGGGGGGCACTTAATTTAAGAAGTATGATAGTCAGTCCTGTTCGACTTTGACCAGAACAGCAGAGGTCGATAACTGCTGTCCCGACTAGATAGATGGGCTAGAATTTGATTACAGTGCAGAGTGTCTTTCCCACGTACCCCCCCCCCCCCCCCCCCCCCCCCCCCACACACACACACACACACAGACCCTACCATCATCCCACCCCACCCCACCCCACCCCTCTCTTGGCCAAGAGGGTTTTTAGGACAGTTTACAGTCAATCGGGTGCCCTATGACGTCATATTCAGCGTAGTGCCAGAGCTTGGCACATAACCAGCCTGCCACCAGGCCAACACACACACACACACACACACACACACACACACACACACACACACACACACACACGACGACGACGACGACGACGACAAAACTATATAAAAAAAAATATATATATATATTAAAAAAAAACCAGCACGTCAGCTACCGTCGCTGGCTTGCCTGGGGACAGGTAGCTCTGTGATTGTGGTGAAGTCCTAAAAAAAAAAAAAAAAAAAAAAAATTGTACAGCACCCGATTCATCCAGCAGAAGTGTGTCTCATTTCTCAGCTCTGTCTGTCTGTCTCTGTCTCTGTCTCTGTCTCTCTCTCTCCCCCCCCCCCTCCCCACACACACACACACACACAGAGCAAGCACCCAGAGGGTCTGGTTGCCAGGCAGATCCCCTGAACGATGATGTGTTTCTGTGGCATCCACTTTGCTTTAATAAGCAGCTGTCTGTCTGTCTGTACGTGCAGAGATGTGGGTGCTGAGTGCCGATAGCTGAGGGCATTTGACAGAGGTGGTGTGCTGGGGAGTTGTCTGGTTCTCTTCCTTTCTTTATCTGTCTTTTTTTTATTCTTCTTATCTTTTTTGACTCACTTGTGTAAACAAAGTGAGTCTATGTTTTAACCCGGTGTTCGGTTGTCTGTGTGTGTGTGTGTGTGTGTGTGTGTGTCTGTGTGTCTGTGTGTCCGTGGTAAACGTTAACATTGACATTTTCTTTGCAAATACTTTGTCAGTTGACACCAAATTAGGCATACAAATAGGAAAAATTCAGTTCTTTCCAGTCATCGTGTTTAAAACAATATTGCACCTCTGGGATGGGCATCTTTCTCATCTTAAACATTACATTTTGAAATTATACTCAATACATAAAAACCTTGGATTTTTTTTTTTTAAGTGTATCACAAGTGAGTCTTGAAGGCCTTGCCTCTCTTGTTTCTTTCTTTCTTCTTTCTTTTCTTTTGAATAATTTCTTTAAATTCACTTGTTTTTTGTTTGTTTGTTTGTTTGTTTGTTTTACCTTTCTTTCTTTCTGACTTTTTCTTCCTTTATCTTTCTTTCCTTTTTTTTTTTTTTTTTTTTTCAAATTCACTTGTTTTTTGTTGTTGTTGTTGTTTGTTTGTTTTTCATTTAAATTGATCATACACACGTATAAAAATGACAGAAAACAGATGAAGAAAAAGAAACGAGATTAAGACATGAATCAAAAGAAAATGTAGATCAAAAGTACACATCTAGAATACAGCATTTGCGGTGATCATGGGAAGAAGGAAAGCAGTTTCTGCCGTTGTCAGGTTCACATTAAAGACATATGCAGACTGGTTTAAATCATGGAGGAGAGAGAGAGAGAGAGAGAGAGAGAGAGAGAGAGAGAATGAGAATGAATGAATGAATGAATCTTTATTTTCCAACGGTGAAGATATTAGCACTTTGGCCGACTTACACGTCTGCCGTTGTTCAAAGAGACACACAAACATGTACGCATATAAATGTAGTTATACTTAATACATAATACATGTATAATGTACAAGTATAACACAGCGTCAAACTGAGAGACACAACATCGCTCACATCTGTACGAAACGGAAGCGAGTAACACACACACACACACACACGCACACACACACACACACACACACACACACACACACACACACACACACACACCAAGGGAAAAACAACAACAAAACCCTAGCATGAATGCTACACATGAATGATTCAAGTGAAATTAACACAGAAAAGTAATGATAAAATTTAAAACACAGATGTAAGAGACATAAAAGACAGCAAATAAGGCGACGGGTAACAGGGATATGGACAGATAGACACATTATGTGAAAGACAGAGAGAGGGAGAGAGATAGGGGAGAGAGAGAGACAGAGACAGACAGACAGACAGAGATGTAAAGATATGTCAGTGCGGGGAAAAGAAAAGAGTTGGGTGAGGATGGTTCACAATTTGTAATACATGTAAGTATACAGAATCGTAGACGTCACCAGACTAGAGTTTGATTTCGTTTGTTTGTGTCCACTGTAAAGAGAACATTTCGACATAGTTTGTAAGGATTCGGTCTGGCTTTCGGCACACATGTACTGTCCAAGATTCTCTTTGAATGTTGTGGTGGAAAAGGGTTCTTTGAGGTGTTTGGGGAGATTGTTCCAGCAGTGCGTGCCGGAATATGCCAAACTCGATTTATAAAGGTCTATTCTTGGCTTGGGTAGAGTAAGAGTCGCATTTCGGGAGTTAGGGTCGCGAGTTTCATAGCAGACAATGGGTTGGTGTAGATAAGTAGGACATTTACCGAATATAATTTTATGCATAAGTACGTACTTATTCAATATTAGGTGCTTTGTCAAGGGAAGAGGTGCTGGCAGGGAAGAGAGATAGAGAGAGAGAGAGAGAGAGTCTTTTTAAATGAGGGAAGTGGAATAAGTATGCATATGCTTTTTTTTCATTTTTTTTTTTCAACATCCAGCCCTCAGGGCAAAGAGAAGTGAAATCGAAATATTCACAAGATAACAAAAGGTTATAGAAATACAAACATGACATTCAAATACACTCAATTGCACGGTAAACATTTACAGGTACATAATCATGATACCTGCATTCATGACAATAATGTATATACATATAGTAATGAGAGAGAAAGAGAGAGAGAGATTGAACGAATAAAGAAATAAATGAAGGAAGGAAGGGAGGAAGGAATTTTGTTTCTGAGGGAATTAGAGTGAGCAAACAGAGAGACAGAGAGATAGATACGTGGTGTATATTTTTTTCCTAACTTTATTTTTTGACATATTCTTTTTCGCGTGTATACTTGGAACTATAACACTGACTCATTATTGTGATGATAATGATGATAATGATAATCGTTATTATTAATGTTGTTGCTGTTGCTGCTGCTGCTGTTGTTGTTGTTGTTTGTATTATTGTCATTATTGATGATGTTGTTCTTGTTATTGTTGTTGCTGCTGCTGTTGTTGTTACTATTACTATTATGATCATTATTATCATTGTCATTATTAGTATTGTTGTTTTCATCATCATCACCATTAGCATTATCATCATCATCACTATTATTGTTATTATTATTGTTATCATCATGATGATTTTGATAAATAATAGATAAATAAATAAATAAAGTATTAAATAATACCCCCACTGCCCCCACCCCCCCACCCCCACCCCAACAAAAAAAAAAAAGAAAGAAAGAATTTGATTAAATAAAACAAAGCAAAACTAAGACACAACAACAACAAAATAAAACCATCCCCGAAACTCAAAAGTCTGGCACAAATAGAAATAAGAGCTCCGCTTCACAGAGACACGAGAACACTTCGGGGAAGGCAAGGGAAGAAATATTGAAAACAATATCATGTTCTGCTAATTTCCGCAAACGTGATATTGGACCAAAAGGAGTAAAGAGAGACCGGGAGAGAGACACAGAGAGAGGAAGGGGGAGAAAGAGAAAGAGGGAGGAACAGGCAGGAGAGAGAGGGGGGATAGAGGGAGAGAGAGAGGGGGGGGGGAAAGGAAGGGAGAGAGAAGGAGGGAGGGAGGAAGAGAGAGAGAGAGAGAGAAGGAGGAACAGGAAGGAGAGAGAGAGGGGAAGGGAGAGAGAGAGAGGGGGGAGGAACATGAAGGAGAGGGAGAGAGGGGCGAGGGAGGGAGGAAGGAAGAGAGAGAGAGAGGGAGAAACAGGTAGGAGAGATGGGGGGGGGAAGGAAGAGAGAAGGAGGAACAGGAAGGAGAGAGAGAGAGGGAGGAAGGAAGAGAGAGAGAGAGAGAGAGAGAAACAGGTAGGAGAGATGGGGGGGGGGAGGAAGAGAGAAGGAGGAACAGGAAGGAGAGAGAGAGAGGGAGGAAGGAAGAGAGAGAGAGGGAGAAACAGGTAGGAGAGATGGGGGGAAGGAAGAGAGAAGGAGGAACAGGAAGGAGAGAGAGAGAGGGAGGAAGGAAGAGAGAGAGAAGGAGGAAGGAAGAGAGAGAGAGAGAGAGAGAGGGAGAAACAGGTAGGAGAGATGGGGGGGAAGGAAGAGAGAAGGAGGAACAGGAAGGAGAGAGAGAGAGGGAGGAAGGAAGAGAGAAGGAGGAACAGGAAGGAGAGAGAGAGAGGGAGGAAGGAAGAGAGAGAGAGAGAGGGAGAAACAGGTAGGAGAGATAGGGGGGGGAGGAAGAGAGAAGGAGGAACAGGAAGGAGAGAGAGAGAGGGAGGAAGGAAGAGAGAGAGAGAGGGAGAAACAGGTAGGAGAGATAGGGGGGGGGAAGGAAGAGAGAAGGAGGAACAGGAAGGAGAGAGAGAGAGGGAGGAAGGAAGAGAGAGAGAGAGAGAGGGAGAAACAGGTAGGAGAGATGGGGGGGAGGAAGAGAGAAGGAGGAACAGGAAGGAGAGAGAGAGAGGGAGGAAGGAAGAGAGAGAGAGGGGGGGGGAGAAACAGGTAGGAGAGATAGGGGGGGGAGGAAGAGAGAAGGAGGAACAGGAAGGAGAGAGAGAGGGGGAGGAAGGAAGAGAGAGAGAGAGGGGGGGGGAGAAACAGGTAGGAGAGATAGGGGGGGAAGGAAGAGAGAAGGAGGAACAGGAAGGAGAGAGAGAGAGGGAGGAAGGAAGAGAGAGAGAGAGGGGGGGGGAGAAACAGGTAGGAGAGATAGGGGGGGAAGGAAGAGAGAAGGAGGAACAGGAAGGAGAGAGAGAGAGGGAGGAAGGAAGAGAGAGAGAGAGAGAGAGAGGGAGAAACAGGTAGGAGAGATGGGGGGGGGGAAGGAAGAGAGAAGGAGGAACAGGAAGGAGAGAGAGAGAGGGAGGAAGGAAGAGAGAGAGAGAGAGGGAGAAACAGGTAGGAGAGATAGGGGGGGGGGGAGGAAGAGAGAAGGAGGAACAGGAAGGAGAGAGAGAGAGGGAGGAAGGAAGAGAGAGAGAGAGAGAGAGGGAGAAACAGGTAGGAGAGATGGGGGGGAAGGAAGAGAGAAGGAGGAACAGGAAGGAGAGAGAGAGGGGGAGGAAGGAAGAGAGAGAGAGAGAGAGAGAGGGAGAAACAGGTAGGAGAGATGGGGGGGGGGAAGGAAGAGAGAAGGAGGAACAGGAAGGAGAGAGAGAGAGGGAGGAAGGAAGAGAGAGAGAGAGAGGGAGAAACAGGTAGGAGAGATAGGGGGGGGGGAAGGAAGAGAGAAGGAGGAACAGGAAGGAGAGAGAGAGAGAGGGAGGAAGGAAGAGAGAGAGAGAGAGGGAGAAACAGGTAGGAGAGATAGGGGGGGGGAAGGAAGAGAGAAGGAGGAACAGGAAGGAGAGAGGGAGAGAGGGAGGAAGGAAGAGAGAGAGAGAGAGAGAGAGAGAGAGAGAGAGAGAGAAACCGGTAGGAGAGATAAGGGGGGGAAGGAAGAGAGAAGGAGGAATAGGAAGGAGAGAGAGAGAGAGGGGGGGGAGCGAAGGGCATATAGGGTGAGGTGGAGACACACAGACAGAACAATTGGCCTTTCACATCACGCCATCAATGAAAAAACAAGAACAGAAAAAAATAGAAAGCGAGAGAGAGAGCTTGTGTGTGTGTGTGTGTGTGTGTGTGTGTGTGTGTGTATGTGTGTGTGTGTGTGTGCTCGTGTGTGTGTGTGTGTGTGTGTGTGTGCGTTTGGGCTTGTGTGTGTGCTTCGATGTGTGTGCATTTGTGCGTTGGTGGGTAATCATGATAATAATAATGGATACTAAAAGCACACTATCCAGAAATCTGCGCTAGATGTGTGTGTGGGGGGGGGGGACTTGGGGGGGAGGTGTGTGTGTGCGTGTGTGTGTGCTCGTGCGCGCGCGCGCTCGCCCGTGTGTGTTCATTAATTTTTCATTCTGCAGCGGTGAATTTTCACATTAACGTTATTTTCTCCCTTATGTGCGGGCTGAAATAATGGTGCCACAATAACAATGCTATTTGGGGTGTTCCAATTTCCTGTCTGCCCGTGGTGGGGTGAGGTAGGGGGTGGTCAAGGGAGGGGGGGATTTGACCTTTAGCTTGTCAACTTCCTCACGTCCTCTCGTTTTTCTGCTTACGTTTGTTGTGGAAATGTAAATGTAATTTTTTTTTTAAATAAACAAATAAGAGAGAGAGAGAGTGGGAGAGAGAGAAAGGGAGAGAGAGAGAGGGAGAGGGAGAGAGAAAGGGAGAGAGATGGGGGAAGAGGGAGGGAGGAAGAGAGAGGGAGAGAGAGGGGGGAGTGAGAGAGGGAGGGGGAGAAAGAGAGAGGGGGAGAGAGGGAAAAGGAGAGAGAGAGAGGGGGGGAGAGAGATCTATATATATATAGAGAGAGAGAGGGAGAGAGAAGGAGAGAGAAAGTTAGTGAGAGGGAGAGGGAGACAGGGGGGGGAGAGAGAGAGAGACAGGGACAGAGAGAGAGAGAAGAAGAACACAAGAACGAAAGACGGACTGATAAAATTGCACAGCCAGACGGAAAACCATTTCTTTTGACACACAACAACCGTCAGAGCTAGTGGAACATACCCAACGACTCTTCACAGAGTTCAGGGAGAATGAAAGAAAAGAAGAATGAATGGAAAAAGATGAATGAAAAATGAAAGACAGAGTGATGATAACAATGAAAATCAAAGAAAGAAGAGAATGAAAGAAGAAAGAAAAAAAGAAGGAAGGGAAAGAAAGAAGGAAAGGAAAAAATAGAGGAGAGAAATAAAGGTAGAAGAAAGAAAGAAAGAAAGAAAGAAAGAAAGAGAGGGACAAAGAAAGGAAAAGAAAGAAAGAAAAGGTGGGGGGGGAGAGAAAAAAAAATAGCAAAAGAGACTAACAGAAACACACATGCACGCGCGCGCGCGCGCATACACACACACACACACACACACACAGACTCACACCATCAACAACAACAACAACAACAAATACATTAACAACAGCATCTACATCAACATTAACAACAACATTAACAAATCACAACATGGTATCAAGGTCGTGTCCGACTATGACAATCACTACAACAGATGAGGTAACTTCTGTTCCTGGACTGGACTGTAATTTGATTTGATGGAGAGTTACATCCCATCTCTCTCGGTCTTCAGGTCTCTCGACGCTTGGATGGTCCCCAAAGGCAAACTAGCCCTCCAAGGCTGCACCACTAAGAGTCAGTGCAATTTTAAAAAAATAAAAAAATAAAAAATAATAAAAAAAAGGAAAAAAATAAATTCATCAATTGAATTAAATAAATAACAATTTTTTTTTTAAAAGAATAAGTGCAATCTTGCCTCCTAGTTTGAGAGTCATAGTCCTTCACAAAATACTAAGCAGTAAATGACTTTACATTTGCGGTGGAGAAACCATTGACCATACAGCTCTTACTTTGCTGTTGGCCTAATGTAAGCGTGTGTCAATCTCTGACACAAGTCAGCAGCAATGTAATGAACTGCAAATTAACCAACCCCTCGCTCCCCCCTCAAAAAAACCCCACATCTTTTTAAATGATCAAAGCAGTAAATTTACACGAAACAAACAAAAACAAAACAAAACAAAAAAAAAAAAAAACGAAGACTAATTAATTGAAGACCATTTAAGAGGAAGCCACTTTCCTAAAGCTGACTTCCTTGATCAAAGGTCCCACTGACAAACATTCTCATTGGAGGACATCGTCTTGTCCTTCTGGCTTGTGGACAACAGGGAAAAGAAGTTTTAACCACCACCACCCTCCAGGAACTCCCAAGGAACCCCCCACCCCACCCCCCCATCCCCCACCAATCCCACACACCCACTTCCCCACCCCAATCCCCATTTTTTGGGGGGTGTTCTTTTTAATGAAAAGAAAATCAAGTTAATTCTGGAAGCGGGATTCCTTTGAACTATTCTCGTGTGAGTTCAGATCGCCTTTGCGAAGACGTGTAAGGGTGAAAAGAGGAAATCTTGGATTTCTGTTCTGTTGCATTTTTCTGTTTTCTGTCCTTTCTGTCTTTTATTTGTTCTTCCTTTCTTTTGTATTGTTTCCTTTGTTTTTCTTTCCATACCTTTCTTTTGTTTGTTTCTTTGTTGCTGTTGGTTGTTGTTGTTTGTTTTTTTTCTTTCTTTCTTTCTCTCTTTCCTTTCTCTTTTTTCGTTTCTTTTTTTTTTCTTTCGTTTCTTTTCTTCACGTTTCTATTCTAATCTTGTCTTGTCTTGACTTCTCTTGTCTTATGTAGTGTTTCTTTTCTTTCTTTACAAAAATAGAATATTTCCATCTCTTTTGTTATTTTTTTCTTTCTTTTTTCTCTCTTTCATTCTTTTGTGCTCCTTCTTTCCGTTCTTCTTACTTTCTTTCTCTCTCGCTTTTCTTTCCTTTCGTTTTTTTTTCGTTTCTTTCTTTTCCAGTTCTTTTATTCCCGGATGTTTTGTTGTTGTTGTTGTTGTTGTTTTTTTGGGGGGTGGGGGGTGGGGGTGGGGTTAATGAAAAAAGAAATCCGGTTAACTCAGCGAACGGCTTCCTTTGAACTCTTCTCGTGTGAGCTGAGGTCTCCGCTGTCTGACTTTGGAAGGTAACAAATGAAAAAAATGGAATCGATATTTCTTTCTTTTCTTTTGTAACATAGGTATTGTCCTTTCGTAAAATTGTCAAAGAAATCCCCTCTGATAGGTACTCAAATATAATTATGTGCATGCACACAATGCCTTTCAGGCGCGTTTGGGTTACGCTGCTGACTAGTCAGGCATTTGCATGAGCTGGTGTGGTGTAGCGTGTATGGAGTTGTCTGAACACAGTGACGCCTTCTTGAGAAACTGGAAGTGAATTTTTTTTTTCTTTCTGCTGTTGTATTGTATTGTATTGTATAGGTTTTTTTTGTTTTGTTTTGTTTTGTTTTGTTTTCTTTTCTTTTTAATTGGAAGGTCAGACTGTTTTCAAGTCTGAAAATCAGGCAACACTCCCGTGGAGAGTGCATCGCCACCTTCTTATTTTTGACTCACTTGTGTAAACAAAGTGAGTCTATGTTTTAACCCGGTGTTCGGTTGTGTGTGTGTGTGTGTGTGTCTGTGTGTCTGTGTGTCTGTGGTAAACTTTAACATTGACATTTTCTCTGCAACTACTTTGTCAGTTGACACCAAATTTGGCATAAAAATAGGAAAAATTCAGTTCTTTCCAGTCATCTTGTTTAAAACAATATTGCGCTTCTGGGATGGGCACACAAAAATAAAGAATGAAGCCTAATTATATGCAAACTGCATTTACTGTTATATTTATATTTTTTGTATTCTCTAAACTTGGCACTTTGATCTGATATTCTGACCCAACAGCTAGAGCAGTCATTATTATCATTTTTGGCTCAAACAGGAACTTCTTTTGCTAAGCATGGAAGCTTTATTTATTTTGCAAACGTTTTGGTTCAGATAGAAAAAAAGGGAAATTACTATGTAATGCTAGTGGAGTTAATTTGCTTTAAACTGATCTTTCTCATCTTAAACATTACATTTTGAAACAAGAGAGGCAAGGCCTTCAAGACTCACTTGTGATGCACTTTTTTTTTTAAAATGCAAGCTTTTTATGTATTGAGTATAATTTCAAAATGTAATGTTTAAGAAGAGAAAGATCAGTTTAAAGCAAACTAAGTTCCCCAGCAGAGTAATTTCCCTTGTTTTACTGCCGACACCAAAACGTTTGCAATAAATAAAACTTCCACGCTTAGCAAAAGAAGTTCCTGTTTGAACAAAAAATGACAATAATGATAGATCTTTTGTTGGGTCGAATATCAGATCAAAGTGCCAAGTTTAGAGAATACAAAAAATATAAATATAACAGTAAATGCATTATACTCAATACATAAAAAGCTTGGATTTTTTTAAAAGTGTATCACAAGTGAGGCGTGAAGGCCTTGCCTTTCTTGTTTTTATTATTTCTTTTTTTTTTTTTTTTTTTTATTCTTTTTACACGTACATTTCCTTTACAGTCAAAGAGAATGCCACGGTACAACCCTTTTATTGCGCAAACGTTCTTTTACGTGCTTCTCAAAGTGCATGCTACTCACACGAGACCTCGGTTGATCCTCTCACTCGAATGACAAGCACACAGATTATCATCACTGAAGGTCAAGAGTGGTGGGGGGGATAAGGGGTGTTGGGAGGGGTGGGGTGGTAGTGGGGAAGCGGGAGGGGTTACAATCCTGGTCCGTATCTTCTTCTTTGTACGTGGAATGCAACTCCCACGTTCACTCGCACACAAGTGGGCTTTTACGTGTATGATCGTTTTTTAACCCGCCATATAGGCAGCCACAGTCCGTTTTCAGGGTGGGGGGGTGCATGCTGGGTATGTTCTTGTTTCCATAACCCACAGAACGCTGACATTGATTACAGGATCTTTAACGTGCGTATTTGATCTTCTGCATGCGTATACACACGAATTGACCAACGCTTTAACCACTCGGCTGTTGATCACAAATGGGCTCCATAGAAATGATTAAAATTTATTATTAAAAAAAAAAAAAAAGAAACACACACACGTTTCAAGTTTTAATTATCCTTTCACTCCTATTGGAGTATGGAGGATTACTGCAAAATAATATTTTCGTGCCCAGAACAAACATTTCCAAATACACAACAATGTCACATAAAAGTTGAGAAACCACAAATGTCTTTTAACTCCAAAAGTATAGCTAGGCAACATTTGCAAAACTAATCATCTTACTTACAGCTAAAATGACTTTTTTGCCTCCTTTGAGCATATTACAAAAATTAAAAACCGATTTTGGAGACAAATATTGTTTAGGAACATATCTATTTCGTAGCTGATCATAATTGGGATATTCCATTATAAAATGAAACTCGTCACCAATCACAGACATGTTACAAACCTTACAAAGCCGTAACTCTCGTGGTATGCCTTTGTGTCTCCCTGTTTCTATTTCCAGCTTATGATTACTACTTCGAAATCTGAAGAAGCTGATAACGAACTTATCAGGCATTTACATACATTTTTCTCTACCAAATTCTCTTTTGAAATTTCGATAAAACAAACATTTACTACTCGCCTCTAGAGCATGTCTCCATAGATTTTGAAAACTATCTCTCAAAGCAATGTTGACATTCTTGCAGAAAGATTCCCTCTCTAAGAAGAATTGGGCATCCCAAACACAGTCATACCCTGCTTCTATTAAAATTTGTCTGATACAACTCATCCATTTTGAAGAATAAATACCATTTCGATATAAGTCAAGTAATATCAAATATATTTTCCCAGAATATTTTTCTGTTTGATATCACAAAGCTGGTCCCAAATCGAACTAATCTCATTTTTACTAACACACTAATTGGATAAATACCAGTTTCTCCATAAACAATCTGGGTCATTGTATTTCTGTTCAGTTTGAACAAGCGTTTCAAAAATTTCAATTCTAATTTTTCAAATATATCTACATTTTCATGACCCCATATTTCTGCACCATACAACAAAATAGGAACAATCATAGACTGCTACATGTCCAGAATGATATGTAAAGGTAAATCTTGATTTCTGGCTGACTGAAGTAACGAAAACATAGCTTTTTGGCCCTGTTCATAAATCATTTTTTTAGCTTTGTAAAAAGTTCCGTTTCTACTAAATTCGATGCCAAGATATTTAAAAGAATTGACAACATCCAAACATACATCACCAAACTTAAAAACAGGCTTTAGCTTGTTTGTAGAATTAAATATCATCACTTAAGTTTTCTTTACATTGACCACTAGTTTCCATTTTAAACAATATTTGTGAAAAACATTGAGGGACTGTTGTAATCCTTCTTTCGTCTCTGAAAGTAAAATTGTGTCATCTGCATACAACAGTACAAATAATCGCATGTAATTATCTAACTCTGAAGTGTTAACATTCAATGAAAGATCAACAGATAGACTCTGAGGCTCAGTCAAATACAACTCTAAATCATTGAGATACAGAGAAAAAAGCAAAGGCAATATCAAGCCGGAAACCCATTATTCTGGTACAACACCTTCGTCCAGTATCTTGTTAAATAATTTACAGTATGTTTCTGTCAGCAAAGGAACGCTGTTAATGATATATTCATTACGAATCATGTCTTCACCAGCACTTTTGCCTTTCTTCAGTCTTTTGATGGCTGAAGTAATTTCATCTACAGTAATTTATTTAAAATGCCATCATTATCCTCTAAATTGATAATGTGCATTGCCGTTGTATTGTCAATATGTTCATTATCATTAACGTTAAGGTTGCTGAAATGGTGAAACATGTCTTCTAAATTTATGGGACATGATTTTTTCTTTTTCTTTTTAATTCTATTCTATAGTTCTCTTGATTTGCTTTTGCGTAAACTTCGTAGTTCTCTGTGCCATTTTTTTCTCCACGTCTTTTCTGCTTTCTTTAAAACGGACTTGTAACTTTTGCTGGCTCTTTCGAGCGTGTCTCTATTTTCACTACAATTTCTTTTCTTTTTTTTACTCTGTGTTTAGCTTTAAAATATTCTGATCGGCTTCGTTTGCATTACGAATTTGATATGTCCCGAGAGTATCTTTTGCCGTCTGAATCAGAATGTTTGCCACACACACACACACACACACACACACACACACACACACACACACACACACACACACACACTCACACGTGTGGTATATATATATATATATATATATATATATATATCATGCAAATGATATGTTTTTTATCATCCACGCTGGTTCATTCCTTTCGGAATCTGTTTGAATTTACGTTGTGCGATGATGACCAAGATGTGCCTTTCTCTCTCTTTCTCTCTCTGTCTCTCTGTCTCTCTAGATACACACACACACACACACACACACACACACACACACACACACACACCTTTCTTTACTCTTCCCATTATTTTATCTCTTCTTCTTTCTGCACTCCATCGCAAATCCTCGTCCTGGTTGTCCCTGTTGTTACTTACTTATTCATAGTGTTGTTGTATTGTACATAAATATCTATACTTATGTTCGTACATGCGTATGTAATTTCTTTATGTTGCCTGCAGCCCCACGGTGAATTTGACTCCCACTGTTTTTCTCTTCATCATTAATTTTCTTGCCCCCAGAGGGCCGGATGTAAACATGCACATTGTGCTTACTCCTTTACCATCTGAAAAAAAAACTTCGTTCGTTCGTTCGCTCGTTCGTTCGTTCGTTCTCTCTCTGCGTGTAAGAACATGCGCGCGATTGTCTGTAAAGGGGGGTCGGGGGGGGGGGGGAACCCTAAAGCAATTTCATCTTTCAATCAGACACAATTATCTGCGATTCACGAAGTTGAACTTGCGTGCCAAGTGAGCTGAAAGCGTGGGTCTGGAAAAAGAGTTGATTCGTGCTGAGAATAGAGACACAGCATCCGTTCAAATTCAAAGCTGTCACGCCAAATCAGTTTTATGACCCTGGCAACCGTGTAGTTTTTTTTTTTGTTTGTTTTTGTTGTTTTTGTTTTGTTGTTTTTTTTGGGGGGGGGTTGTTTTTTTTGTTGTTGTTGTTGTTTTTTGTTGTTGTTGTTGTTGTTGTTTTTAATGCATTTTAACAGAATCACTGGAAGGTTTCCAATCTCAGAACTCTGTCTCTGTGTCTGTCTCTGTCTGTATCTCTGACTCTCCCCATGTCTCCATGCCTCTGTCTCTTTCTGTCTATTGACTGTATGTCTGTCTGTCTCTGTCTCTGTCTGTCTGTCTGTCTGTCTCTCTGTCTCTTCTCTCCATTAGCTCTCTTTCTCTTTCTACTTCTCTCTCTCTTGCTGCCCCTCTCTCTCTCTCTCTCTCTTGCTGCCTTTCTCGCTCTCTCTCGCTCTTTTTCTCACTATTCTTTATCTCTCTGCCTCTCTCTTTTGTACATAAGTATGACCCTGATTTTGTGCCTTTCACGATATGTATAGTATGTTACTAGCTGTGGTATTAGTATGACTCACATAATTCCTATATTTCGCATACATGTGTCATACCCCTTCAGTAATGCGCTTTGAATTTTATTTGAATAAAACATTTCGTTACGTTTCATTCTCTGTCTCTGTCTCTGTCTCCCTCCCTCCCTCCATCTCTCTCTGTCTCTGTCTCTATCTCTCTCTCTCTGTCTCTGTCTCTCTCTCTCTCTCTCTGTATTTGTTAGTCTGTCTGTTCTGTCTGTTTGTTGG
>NC_134895.1:10257426-10267426 GCF_041734735.1 Babylonia areolata
TCCCTTTCTGACACATCACATATCTTCCTTTGACACACCACAGACACATCGTCTGACACATCACATCTCTTCCTCTGACACACCACAGACACATCGTCTGACACATCACATCGCTTCCTCTGACACACCACAGACACATCATCTGACACATCACATCTCTTCCTCTGACACATCACATCTCTCCCTCTCACACATCACATCTTTTCCTCCTTTCCCTCTGACACATTACATCTCTCCCTCTCACACATCACATCTCTTCTTCTGACACACCACATCTCTCCCTTTGACACATCACATCTCTCCCTTTGACACATCACATGTCTTCCTTCTCTCCCTCTGACACATCACATCTCTCCCTTTGACACATCACATCTCTCCCTCTGACACATCACATCTCTCCCTCTGACACATCACATCTCTTCCTCTGACACACCACATCTCTTCCTCTGACACATCACATCTCTCCCTCTGACACATCACATCTCTCCCTCTGACACATCACATCTCTCCCTCTGACACATTACATCTCTCCCTCTGACACATCACACCTCTCCCTCTGACACATCACATCTCTCCCTTTGACACATCACATCTCTCCCTCTGACACATCACACCTCTCCCTTTGACACATCACATCTCTCCCTCTGACACATCACATCTCTCCCTCTGACACATCACATCTCTCCCTTTGACACATCACATCTCTCCCTCGGACACATTACATCTCTCCCTGTGACACATCACACCTCTCCCTCTGACACATCACATCTCTCCCTTTGACACATCACACCTCTCCCTTTGACACATCACATCTCTCCCTCTGACACATTACATCTCTCCCTCTGACACATCACATCTCTCCCTTTGACACATCACATCTCTCCCTCTGACACATCACATCTCTCCCTTTGACACATCACATCTCTCCCTCTGACACATCACATCTCTTCCTCTGACACATCACATCTCTTCCTTCTCTCCCTCTGACACATCACATCTCTCCCTCTGACACATCACATCTCTTCCTCTGACACATCACATCTCTCCCTTTGACACACCACATCTCTCCCTTTGACACATCACATGTCTTCCTTCTCTTCCTCTGACACATCACATCTCTCCCTTGACACACACACTTCCTCCTCCTCTGACACATCACATCTCTCCCTCTGACACCATCTCTTAACATCCTCTTCCTCTGACACATCATCTCTCTGACACATCATTCTCCTTGACACATCTCTTCTTCTTCTGACACATCACATCTCTTCCTCTGACACACATCTCTTCTGACACACATTCTTCCCTTCTGACACATCTTCCTTGACACACACACTCACCAATCTCTTCCTCTGACACATCACATATCTTCCTTCTCTTCCTCTAACACATCACATCTTCCTCTGACACATCACATTCTTCTCTTCTTCTGACACATCACATCTCTTGACACATCACATCTCTTCCTCTGCACACACATATTTCCATCCACTGACACAATCTTTTCCCTTTACACATCACATATCTTCCTTCTTCTTAACATCACATTCTTCTTGACAATCACATATTTTCTTCTGACACGCCACATCACTTCCTCTGACACACCACAGACGCATCGTCTGACACATCACATCTCTTCCTCTTCAACTATGTATCTGTAATATTTTCTTCCAGTGAAGACAAAGAGAGAGAGAGAGAGCAAGAACGAGAGTGAGAGACAGACAGACAGGCAGACAGGCAGACAGAATGTTGTGTTTAGGCATGTTAGTGTGTCCGAACAGAATTCTGTGTTAGAAAATAAGAAATATTTTAATTCTTATGCAATTTTGTTTTTCGTGCAGTTGATATTCAATGTCAGTGTGTGTGTGTGTGTGTGTGTGTGTGTGTGTGTCTGTAAGGGAAGGACATTTATATATCTGTGTGTGTGTGTGTGTGTGTGTGTGTGTGTGTGTGTGTGCGTGTGTGTGTGTGGGGGGGTGCTCTATAAAATGCATTTTGTTTTAATCTAAGCCTTATTTATTTCATAGCTTTTATAATCTTTAGTGTGCTTTTGCATTCATATGAACACACTGGATGTTTTCCATTGTCAGATAGCGGTTGATATGTTTTTTAAGGCATGTTTATAGTCAACTATGATGTAAGGCGCTTTGAGTAGCATTGGTGCTGGATATCGCGCCATAGAAAAACTATGTATTATCATTATTATGATGTAACGCCATCACCCTCACCCCCCCACCCCCCCACCCCCCACCCCCTGTCTGGCTTTAATCGTGGCCTGAAAATCGCGTGACCGTGCACATTACGTGGGGGATCTTCCGAAATGAACGGCTGCCGTTCCACTGTTCTCTCTGTCAACCTCCAGCGTCACCGGAGTGAAGACCTGTGTTGCTGGCAGCTCCCTGTGTGCTGTGTGCTGGCTGACTGACGTCACTGTGGATTGAGGACCTCTGTTTGCTGGTACCACGTGTCGTGTGTTGTCTGCTGGCTGATACAATAATTTATATGTATATGTATTGTCTCTGCCTCATTTCTGTCCCCTCTTCCACCCCACCCACCTCTCTGTCTCTCTCTCACCTCTTGCTTGCCTGAATTTAAACTATGTGTTGACAGGGGTGTCTCATGGACATGAGGGAGATATGGGGGAGATATGAGGGATACATGGAGGAGACATGGAGGAAACATGAAGGAGATACGGGAGAGACACGGGGGAGATAGGGGGGAGACATGGAGGAGACATAAGGAAGATATGGGGGAGAAATGGTGGAGACGTGGTGGAGACATGGAGGAGACATGAGGGAGATATGGGGAAGACATGGGGAAGACATGGGGGAGACGTGTGGAAGACGTGGGGGAGACATGGGGAGACGTGTGGAAGACGTGGGGGAGACATGGGGAGACGTTGGGGAGACGTGTGGAAGACGTGGGGGAGACATGGGGAGACATGGGGGAGACGTGTGGAAGACGTGGGGGAGACATGGGGAGACATGTGGGAGACATGTGGAAGACGTGGGGGAGACATGGGGGAGACGTGTGGAAGACGTGGGGGAGACATGGGGAGACGTTGGGGAGACATGGGGGAGACGTGTGGAAGACGTGGGGGAGTCATGGGGAGACATGTGGAAGACGTGGGGGAGACATGGGGGAGACGTGGGGAGACGTTGGGGAGACGTGGGAGAGACGTGGGGGAGACATGGGGAGACATCGGGAGACATGGGAGAGATGTGGAAGACGTGGGGGAGATATGGGGGAAACGTGGGGAGACGTTGGGGAGAATTGGGAGAGACGTGGGGGAGACATGGGGAGACGTTGGGGAGACATGAGGGAAACGTGTGGGAGACATGGGAGAGACGTGGGGGACACGTGGGGGAGACATGGGGGAGATAAGTGGGAGAGGCGTGTTGGAGACGTGTGGAAGACGTGGGAGAGACGTTGGGGAGACATGGGGGAGACATGCAGTGGGACATAGCCACAGGGGAGGGAGGGTGAGAAGGAAGAGGGAGAGTAAAGAAATTGATCGGAGCTATGGCCTGCAGCAGACTCGTCTGGATCTCATTACCGTCAGTAGCCAGCAAATTGCCCCAAGAATTTTGGAAGGAAAATTTAGGTTCCTTTTTAAAAAGGTCACAGTTGATCTTTCTTCTTCTTCTGTGTGTGTGTGTGTGTGTGTGTGTGTGTGTGTGTGTGTGTGTGTGTTTGCTTTGATCACATCATCACCTCACTGTAACCACCCCCTCTCTCTGCCCTTTTTCAGTTTCTCCCTATCCCCACCCACCCTCTCTGTCTGTCTCTCTCTCTCTCTGTCTCTCTCTCTCTCTCTCTCTCTCTCTCTGTCCATCTCAATTCAACGAAAATAACTGAAATACGACTTGGGCTACAGGTATACAGAAATGTTTTAGCTCTTATAGATTTTTGATGTATAGGATTACCAGGGTGTTGAAAATGTTTCATCGTTCATATTCATAAAAACAGAATTAAAAAGAAAAGAAAAAAAGAAAGAAAAAGAAAGAAATAATTGTTGACTGCAGATAGCAAGAATGACACGACCACATTCAGAATAGTGACAGATTTGTTGAATATAGGATGTTTGATCTGACTGATGACGGGCGCAATAGCCGAGTGGTTAAAGCGTTGGACTGTCAAACTGAGGGTCCCGGGTTCGAATCACGGTGACGGCGCCTGGTGGGTAAAGGGTGGAGATTTTTACGATCTCCTAGGTCAACATATGTGCAGACCTGCTAGTGCCTGAACCCCCTTTGTGTGCATGTGCAAGCAGAAGATCAAATACGCACGTTAAATATCCTGTAATCCATGTCAGCGTTCGGTGGGTTATGGAAACAAGAACATACCCAGCATGCACACCCCCGAAAACGGAGTATGGCTGCCTACATGGCGGCGTAAAAACGGTCATACACGTAAAAGCCCACTCGTGTGCATACGAGTGTACGTGGGAGTTGCAGGTCACGAACGCAGAAGAAGATCTGACTGATAATGAGGAACTATGATGTATTTGAACTGCAGTGAATAGATGTGCAAAAATGTTCTTGGACTAAATATCATACATTGCCTGTCATCGTTTTAGATTTAGTGAGAGAAAAGTTGATAAAGTGCTGTGTCGTTTATGTCATGCTTCAGCACTGTGTTTTTGGAAAACTAATGGTACACGACTTCCCCCATATGGTTTAGGCCTAAATCTAAATAAATCATTTCGTATTCGAATTCTCTGTCTCTATCTAGTTAACAGTTCTGGGTTCATGTGTGCTTTGATGTAGCCCTACCTCCCACATCCCTCTTTTTTTCTTTTCTTTTATACCCCAGGGCTGGGTGGAAGAAAGTATATGTTTTGCTTATCTCATTACCCTGGTAAAATAGAATTTCGTTTCGTTTCGTTTCTTTCTTTCTTTCTTTCTTTCTCTTTCTCTCTCTCTCTCTGTCTCTCTCGCCAAATATATTGTAGAAGCATACAATATTAGAAGGAAAAGATTAACCGAAAAACATAATGTAGAATAAAATATATGATCCACAACTGAATTTAGAATGGTAAATAACCAAAAAGAGGCTCGGCTGCAAAGTTGGATGGTCACATGTTCGAATTACTTAGTATTATGCATGAGTAATATGGAATATGTTGTATTAATGTCGTGGGTGTGAATGTATGACTGTTTATGCGTTTATGAATATGTGCTTATCTGCTTGATATTTTCCCTTATTTTTCGTTTTGCTTTTTCTTTTCGTCGTTTGCTAAAAATAAGCTGAATAATCCCCCTTGGCACTAGAGCTATAAAACGCCATTTACCAAAAAAATTGTGATTGTCATTATCATTGTCATTTTGTCATTGTCATTCTCTCTCTCTCTCTCTCTCTCTCTCTCTCTCTCTTCTCTCTCTCTCTCTCTCAGTGTGTTCACTTTTCCATTCTTTTTTTATTGTTGTTATTTTCTCTTTTTTTTATTCTTTTTATTTGGGTCTGTTTTCGAGCGCTGGGTGAACAAAACGCATGCATACTTAATCTATTACCCTCGGAAAATCAAGATTATTCAATAAAAATTATTCATTCATTCATTCTCTCTCTCTCTCTCTCTCTCTCTCTCTCTCTCTCTCTCTCTCTCTCTCTCTCTCTCTCTCTCTCTCTCTCTCTTTGCAAGGATAGATTGGAAGAATAGGCTGTGCCTAAAATCTTAATCCTTGAATAAAAACGTTTTGAGTTTTGAGTTCTGTGTGTGTGTGTGTGTGTCTTTCGTGCACTCTCCCTTTCCCACCCACCCCCTCTCTCTCTCTTTCCCTCTGTCTCCTCTCTCTCTCTCTCTTTCTCTCTCTCTCTCTCCTCTTAACCAGCATTTAAAAAAACACTATCAGCCCAATGCCATAAACTAGTTATACACTAAACGAAGAAAACATGCACACACACACACACACACACACACACACACACACACACACACACACACACACATCTTTGGGGAGATGGGATGTGTTAATGATCTGTTGATGGGGTTCAGCTTGGCGTAAAAAATGCAATAATGCGTGATCTCAATGGAGGGAACACAATTGTTCCACAGGCGCTTGACGCTATTCTCCCTCTGTCCCTCTGTGCCTGTATATCTGCTCTCTCTCGTTCTCTCATCATTGTTGTCTTATTTATTTATTTATTATTATTATTATTATTATTATTATTATCATTATCACTACTACCCCTTTTTATATATTATAATTATCATTTATTTATTTATTTACTTATTTATGTACGCTTATCTATTATATATTCACCTTTTTTCCCCCTCAAGGCCTGACTAAGCGCGTTGGGTTACGCTGCTGGTCAGGCATCTGCTAGGCAGATGTGGTGTAGCGTACATGGATTTGTCCGAACGCAGTGACGCCTCCTTGATCTACTGAAACTGAAACTCTCTCACGCTCGCTCTCCCACACTCCCTCCCTCCCTCCCTCCCTCTCTCTCTCTCTCTCTCTCTCTCTCTCTCTCTTTCCCTAAATTATAATTATAAACCAGCAATGCAAAATGCTATTATCCCCTTTTCATAATCTAGTTATATAGATTCAGAACGAAAAGAAGTTGCGGTTTTCTTTAAAAGGAAAGACGGGAACAATAGCCGAGTGGTTAAAGCGTTGGACTTTCAATCTGGTGGTCCCGGGTTCGAATCTCGGTGACTGCGCTTGGTGGGTAAAGGGTGGAGAATTTTCCGAGCTCCCAGGTCAGCATAATGTGCAGACCTGCCAGTGCCTGATTCCCCTCCGTGTGTATATGCAAGCAGAAGATCAAATACGCACGTTTAAGATCCTGTAATCCATGTCAGCGTTCGGTGGGTCGTGGAAACAAGAACATACCCAGCATGCACTCCCGGACCGAAAGCGGAGTATGGCTGCCCACATGGCGGGGTAAAAACGGTCATACACGTAAAAGCCCACTCGTATGCATTATGAGTGAACGTGGGAGTTGCAGCCCACGAACGAAGAAGAAGAAAAGATGGAAAGCGGTGATTAATGAGCCGTTGGTGGGACTCAGCCCCGCGTAAAAATGTAATGATGTGTGATGTCAGGGGAGGAAACACAGTTATTCGACAGGCGCTTGACGCTGTTCCCTCTCTGTGTCTCTCTGTGTCTCTCCGTCTCTGTCAGTCTGTCAGTCTGTCTGTCTGTCTGTCTGTCTGTCTGTCTGTCTCTCTCTCTCTCTCTCTCTCTCTCTCTCTCTCTCTCTCTCTCTCAATCGAGAACGTAATTATTCTGCTCCAGATCCGTTGAAAATCAAGTTCGGGCTCGTGCATATCTGTGTGTGGGCGTGTGCGTGTTTTTGTGTGTTTGTGTGTGTGTGTGTGTGTGTGTGTGTGTGTGTGTGTGTGTGTGTGTGTGTGTGTGTGTGTGTGTGTGTGTGTGTGTGTGCGTGCGTGCGTGCGTGTAACTCGACTTCGACTCGACTCGACTTAATTTATTGTCATAAAGTCCCTAACGATTAATAGACACAACAAAAGAATACACAATGAACAAAGAAATAAATGGTCATCTAAGACGCACGCAATTGTAAACATAGTCGGCGAGTGTTTTCTGACAGATATCGGAATTGAATAAATCACTAGGGTTCAGGATATTGTCTTGCATCTTTCTAATGATCACATCCGGTATATAATTATATTGTTGTACGGTCGTAATTAGATGATTTCGCAAATTATGAAATGAAACACACACACAGACACACACACACACACACACACACACACACACACATATATATATATGTGTGTGTGTGTGTGTGAGTGTGTGTGTGTGTGTGTGTGTCTGTGAGCAAGCGCACGCGCGCTCTCGCGAGCGTGCGTACGTGTGTATGTCTCTATGTGTGCGTATGTTCATGCGTGGCTGCGTGCACACAAATAACAAGAATGGACATGCTGTATTGCTTCTAGTGTATATATAATATCAATGTGGAGTGATGGCCTAGAGGTAACGCGTCCGCCTAGGAAGCGAGAGAATCTGAGCGCGCTGGTTCGAATCACGGCTCAGTCTCCGGTATTTTCTCCCTCTCCACTAGACCTTGAGTGGTGGTCTGGATGCTAATCATTCGGATGAGACGATAAACCGAGATCCCGTCTGCAGCATGCACTTAGCGCACGTAAAAGAACCCTGGCAAAATTCTGTAGAAAATCCACTTCGATAGGAAAAACAAAACTGCACGCAGGAAAAAATACCCGCTCTCCATGGGGAGAGCAGCCTGAATATCTGGTCATCAGCCCCATCCATATGTAATATGCAGCTCCTGTTCAAACGCGCGCGCGTGTGTGTGTGTGTGTGTGTGTGCAGTGCGTGCATGCGTGAGTATGCACAAGTTTTTATATTGATATGCACTTGTATGTATCCTAATTTCTACTGTATCTGTGTTTGTGTATGATTTCCGATTTATGTTCGTATCTTGTTATGTACTATCCCCGCCAATATTCCTTGTGACCCCGGTACACTTGGTAATATTCTATTCTATTTCACACAGAGAAACCTGTTGTGACAAAAAAAATAGAGAAATAAAAATACAAATTGTACGATTTTGTTCGATGTTATAATTATTTTTTCTAGCTATTAAAGCAGTATTCTAAATCGTCTTCAGTTCTTGAGGGAAAAAAACTACAAAAAACAAAAACAAAGCAGAATCGAGTACCAAGAAACTGTAATCCTTTGGCCCATGCTACAACATGTAGGATAAACAGAAACAACATATCAATTTCACAAGTAATATAAAGCAGTCAACTGAGCTTTTGTGCAACAAACAATATATATATATAGATATATATATATATATATATATATATATATTTTTTTTTTTTTTTTTTTTTTTTTTTTTTTTTTAAATCTTAAAAGTCAAAGAAGAAAAAGTAGAACAAGAGAGGCAATGCCTTCAAGACTCACTTGTGATACACTTTTTTTTTTTTTAAATCTAATCGTTAAAATGTGTTCTGTATTTGTTATTATAAAGCATCGGGTTAAAAGAAAAAGAAAAAAGAAAGTCCTAACGGCAGATTCGATCCCCGCGTGTTCGGGTTAAAAGAAACTGTCTTACCCATTACACTATCGTGGCTCCTTAATTGACGTTCAAAAATATAATATTTAAACATCATATTATTCTGGTGTATCTTGGACATTCAAAAAATCTTTAAGGGCAATTAAAAATTCTTTTTAAGTCCGTGGTAAAGGAGACGTGGCTATCGCCGCAATCACACTGCAACATTTAGCCGTTTTCTCCTGATCTAGATAGATGTACAAGTTTAGTTACACCCGGTTGACACGGTCGATTCAATTTCTCTTTTATGTTCATTCTATTTTTATAGTTTTAAAATTGATATGAAAATTGAGTATTTTGTAAAACTAATAACATGTAGAGCCAAGTACAAGTATTTCTAAACGTCGTATGAAGTGAAAAGGACTTCATTTTGAGAAAAGTCAAGACTGGAAATGTTTACGTTTCATCAATTGAAGGGTATTAACTCTCATGGTTTATTATTTTTCACTGTGAATTCCGACTAATTCTGTGGATATTTTTTATGGCAGTTTGGGGCATAATCCAGTAAGTGATGAGGCGTTCACAAATCTTTCTCTGAATAACTATTTAGCAGTCTCCTTCTCCAACTTTCCATCACATGTTATCGTGTATTGTCGATTGAATATAGGATTGAATGGGCAAGTCAACAACTTAAAACAAAATGGCGTTGTTGGCGTTCGCGAAGAATATGAGCACGCGCTTTAAATATGTATAAATATGTGTATGCAATTGATTTTTGCCCATGACCTTCAGGGCTCAGCCAATAGATCTATAAAGTCCACTCGTCGTACTGATTTTAGTGTTTTCCGAAAAAGACCTCTTGGGCGAATGAACATAGTGAAAGCCCTGTACACTGAGAGTAAAACACACAAGCTTTTTATGTATTGAGTATAATTTCAAAATGTAATGTTTAAGATGAGAAAGATCAGTTTAAAGCAAATTAAGCCCCCTAGCATTAATTACAGGCTAATTT
>NC_134895.1:10274926-10277426 GCF_041734735.1 Babylonia areolata
ATACTGAAACTGAAAGCTTCTGGGTGGCATTAACAGTGCATAGATCAACTGGGAAAGGTACAGAACCTAACTATGCCAGTCTTGAATTTAAAAAAAAAATAATAGAATAAAGAAAAGGAGCAAATTTGTGTTTGCATATTAAATTTCTTCTCCGGTCTTTGCCGCTCTGTGAACATGTCAAGTGATCGGTATAAGGAGAATCCAGGAACTTCTTGGGTTGGTTTGTTGTTGTTGTTGTTTTTAGGAAGTATCTAGGTTTGTTCCAATGTACCTTTCATTTGCCTGTATGCCAGCTGATCGGTACCATAAGCAACATGAACATGAAGCTGCGTACCTTACAAATGGAGGGAACTGACACTCTTCATTGCTGTTTAACTCACTCAGTACGGCCAGTCCTCTCTTCTCCTCTAACACAGACCCCTCAGGTGTCCAGTGGGTGTCTGAATGACCCAACCTTTAGCTTCCGTCGTCAGAATTGTGGTATTCTCTGTCAACATTCACCTCTTCAGTATAAGAGCTTTCCGCTTGCAATATTTTGATGATGGTAATTGGGGTGAAACGCTGTTAACGTCGTCCCTTTCGGCGTTCGTATGGAGAGAGTTAAATTAATACTTTACACTCCTCAGAGCGAAGAAGAACAAGAGCAAGAAGGATAAGAAAAAGAACAAGAACAAGAAGAGAAGAAGAACAACAACAACAGGAAGAACAAGCAGAAGAACAAGAAGAACAAGAACAAGAAGAACTACAAGAACAAGGACAGGAACAAGAACAAGAAGAACAAGAACAAGAAGAACTACAAGAACAAGGACAGGAACAAGAACAAGAAGAACAAGAAGAACTACAAGAACAAGGACAGGAACAAGAAGAACAAGAACAAGAAGAACTACAAGAACAAGGACAGGAACAAGAAGAACAAGAACAAGAAGAACTACAAGAACAAGGACAGGAACAAGAAGAGCAAGAAGAACAAGAACAAGAAAAACTACAAGAACAAGGACAGGAACAAGAAGAACAAGAACAAGAAGAACTACAAGAACAAGGACAGGAACAAGAACAAGAAGAACAAGAACAAGAACTACAAGAACAAGGACAGGAACAAGAAGAACAAGAACAAGAAGAACTACAAGAACAAGGACAGGAACAAGAAGAACAAGAAGAACAAGAACAAGAAAAACTACAAGAACAAGGACAGGAACAAGAAGAACAAGAACAAGAAGAACTACAAGAACAAGGACAGGAACAAGAAGAACAAGAAGAACAAGAACAAGAAGAACTACAAGAACAAGGACAGGAACAAGAAGAGCAAGAAGAACAAGAACAAGAAAAACTACAAGAACAAGGACAGGAACAAGAAGAACAAGAAGAACTACAAGAACAAGGACAGGAACAAGAAGAACAAGAAGAACAAGAACAAGAAGAACTACAAGAACAAGGACAGGAACAAGAAGAACAAGAACAAGAAGAACTACAAGAACAAGGACAGGAACAAGAAGAACAAGAAGAACAAGAACAAGAAGAACTACAAGAACAAGGACAGGAACAAGAAGAACAAGAAGAACTACAAGAACAAGGACAGGAACAAGAAGAACAAGAAGAACTACAAGAACAAGAAGAACAAGAACAAGAACTACAAGAACAAGGACAGGAACAAGAAGAACAAGAACAAGAAGAACTACAAGAACAAGGACAGGAACAAGAAGAACAAGAAGAACTACAAGAACAAGGACAGGAACAAGAAGAGCAAGAAGAACAAGAACAAGAAAAACTACAAGAACAAGGACAGGAACAAGAAGAACAAGAACAAGAAGAACTACAAGAACAAGGACAGGAACAAGAAGAACAAGAAGAACAAGAACAAGAAGAACTACAAGAACAAGGACAGGAACAAGAAGAGCAAGAAGAACAAGAACAAGAAAAACTACAAGAACAAGGACAGGAACAAGAAGAACAAGAAGAACTACAAGAACAAGGACAGGAACAAGAAGAACAAGAAGAACAAGAACAAGAAGAACTACAAGAACAAGGACAGGAACAAGAAGAACAAGAACAAGAAGAACTACAAGAACAAGGACAGGAACAAGAAGAACAAGAAGAACAAGAACAAGAAGAACTACAAGAACAAGGACAGGAACAAGAAGAACAAGAAGAACTACAAGAACAAGGACAGGAACAAGAAGAACAAGAAGAACTACAAGAACAAGGACAGGAACAAGAACGAGAAGACGAAAAACAGAACTGCTCAACAAGACGTTGACAGAATACACACGTCCATCACATCAAAACTGACTCACCGACTGTGTAGTATGCACATCCAAGGAGCAGAAAACATCCCAGCAGCTCAGAACATTTCCATCATTCGCTTTGAACCAACCCTCGACAAATGTTCCTCACAAATGCATGATGATTAAAACGCGACGACAGTTTTTTTTGCTCACACACGTGTGCTGGTGAAATGTGCGAAGGTTCAATTCACAACTGCCTGTCGGTTTAAAGTATGCTC
>NC_134895.1:10282426-10284926 GCF_041734735.1 Babylonia areolata
GACACGCATGTAACGTCGTAGCGCGTGGACACGCATGTAACAGGTGGACACGCATGTAACGTCGTAGCGTGTGGACACGCATGTAACGTCGTAGCGGGTGGACACGCATGTAACAGGTGGACACGCATATAACGTCGTAGCGGGTGGACACGCATGTAACAGGTGGACACGCATGTAACGTAGTAGCAGGTGGACACGCATGTAACAGGTGGACACGCATGTAACGTCGTAGCGGGTGGACACGCATGTAACGTCGCAACGCGTGGACACGCATGTAACGTCGTAGCGGGTGGACACGCAATAACGTCATAGCGGGTGGACACGCATGTAACGTCGTAGCCAAAGCACACACACACACAATTGCAGGTCGGGGTATGGATGGGAACACCAGCAAGCAGGGCAGGGGCAGGGGCATAGATAAAATGATAAAATAAAATACAACAGCTAGACAACGTGGCAAGACAGACGCAGAGACGCGGACTGCCGTGCTGTGCCGTGCCGTGCCGTGCGGTGCTGCACGCGGCACGCTGCAGCCACACATTCACATGTGCTTCTGGAAACTGACGGTGTGGTGTTGAAGAAGAGGAGGGAGTCAGTTTCTGGTTTGTTTCAGTTTCTGTTTCAGTTTCTCTTTGAGGTGTAACTGCGTTACGGATAAAATTAATGTATGATAGTCACCCGTGTCCGACTATGACCATCAGAACAGCAGAGGAGGCAACTGCTGTCCCGACTATCTGGGCTATAAATTTGACTATAGTAGAGAGTGTCTTGCCTTAGTTGCATCCCCGCTCTCTCAGCCAACAGGGTTTTAGGACGGTCAGCGTTGGGATGGTTCCCAAAGGCCAACTAGCCCCCCAAGGCGGCAGCACTAAGAGCCAGTGTGGTCAGTGGCTCCTAGTTTGAGAGTCATAGTCCTTCACAAAAGACGAAGCTGTAAACTATTGATCATACACCTGTCACTTTGCTGTTGGCCCAAATGGAAGCTTATGTCAATCTGTGACTAGGCCAAATACATATGCGCTAAACCACATCTGCTAGGCAGACGCCTGACCAGCAGCACAACCAAAAGGGCAGGTCTTGCGTCCATGCATATTTATTTGCGTTTCTATAAGAATAAGAAGAAGAATGGTATTTATATAGCGCTGAATCTTGTGCATAGACAAATCTAAGCGCTTTCGCACCAGTCATTCACACGCACGCATAACCATAAAACTGGAGAAACTGAAGACAAGGGAGAGGTAGGGAAGGGAGGCTATTTTGGGAAGAGGTGGGTTTTAAGGCCAGACTTGAAAGAGCTGAGTGTGGAGACTTGACGAAGCGAAAGAGGAAGTTCATTCCATTTGCAAGGTCCAGAGACAGAGAAAGAACGGCGGCCAACAGTCGAGAGTTTGAATCTGGGTATGCGTAAATATCAAAGTGGATTTCTCCAACGAGAATTTTGCCAGGGGACAATACTTTTATTATCATGGAGAGAGAACACTGAACACTGAAATATTTTAATGTCATTAGCTGTACATCTCCGGTGACATGGGGGTACAATTAGAACAATAATGGTGAAAACAATGAAGCAAAATCAAACAAGAACAAGAGAGGCAAGGCCTTCAAGACTCACTTGTGATACACTTTTTTTTAAAATCTAATCGTTAAAATATGTTCTGTATTTGTTATTATAAAGCTTCGCGTTAAAAAAAAAAAAAAAAAAGAAAAAAAAGAAAAGAAAAAAAAAGTCCTAAAGAAAAAAAAGTCCTAACCAGATTCGAATTAAGTCCCCTAGCATTAATTACAGAGTAATTTCCCTTTTTTACTATCTGCACCAAAACGCTTGCAAAATAAATAAAACTTCCATGCTTAGCAAAAAAAAGTTCCTGTTTCAACAAAAAATGATAATAATGACTGCTCTTGTTGTTGGGTCAGAATATCAGATCAAAGTGCCAAGTTTAGAGAATACAAAAAATATGAATATAATAGTAAATGCAGTTTGCATATAATTAGGCTTCTTTTTTTTTCTTTTTTTTTGTGCCCATCCCAGAGGTGCAATATTGTTTTAAACAAGATGACTGGAAAGAACTGAATTTTTCCTGTTCTTATGCCTAATTTGGTGTCAACTGACAAAGTATTTGCAGAGAAAATGTCAATGTTAAAGTTTACCACGGACACACACACACACACAGACACGCACAGACACACACACACACACACACACACACACACACACACACACACAACCGAACACCGGGTTAAAACATAGACTCACTTTGTTTACACAAGTGAGTCAAAAAACAACTTGTAGTTAAATAAACTAACTCTTGACCATCCATTTTTCAAGTTAATACAACCAAAACTCTTTCTCTTTTTTCTTTCTTTCTTTTGTCTATCTGGGTATTGAAGTTCTTAACATGTGTTACTCTTCCTTCGAATACTATATGCTTCAGCAGTGAGATGGTGTGTGTGTGTGTATGTGTGTGTGTGCGCGCGCGCGCGCGCATGTGTGCGTGTGTGC
>NC_134895.1:10289926-10297426 GCF_041734735.1 Babylonia areolata
CATAGAATGTCTGTATTTGGGAATTGTGATGATGCTGGAGATTAGAATACAGAGAGAAACACAATTCGGGGTTAAGATAAAGACAAGAACACAAAAAATGTCATCATTTGGAATACACATATGGCCATCATTTTGTGGTGATAATGAAAATTGGAATACATAGTGCCATCATTTGGGAGTGGTGAAGAAGAAGGGAATATAGATAGTGCCATTATTTGGGGGTGATGATAATGAAGATTGGAATACACATAGTGCTATTATTGATGATGGAGATTGGAATACACATAGTGCCATCATTGATGATGGAGACTGGAATACACATAGTGCCATTATTGATGATGGAGATTGGAATACACATAGTGCCATCATTGAAGATGGAGATTGGAATACACATAATGCCATCATTGATGGTGGAGATTGGAATACACATAGTGCCATCATTGAAGATGGAGATTGGAATACACATAGTGCCATCATTGATGATGGAGATTGGAATACACATAGTGCCATGATTGATGATGGAGATTGGAATACACATAGCGCCATTATTGATGATAGAGATTGGATTACACATAGTACTATCATTGATGATGGAGATTGGAATACACATAGTGCCATCATTGATGATGGAGATTGGAATACACATAGCGCCATCATTGATGATGGAGACTGGAATACACATAGTGCCATCATTGATGATGGAGATTGGAATACACATAGTGCCATCATTGAAGATGGAGATTGGAATACGCATAGTGCCATCATTGATGATGGAGATTGGAATACACATAGTGCCATCATTGATGATGGAGATTGGAATACACATAGTACTATCATTGATGATGGAGACTGGAATACACAACATGTCACTATTTGTGGGTGATGATAATGAAGATTGAAATACATATCATGGTATCATTTTAGGTTGATGATGATGAAGATTGGAATACACATAGTGCCATCATTTGATGGTGATGACGTGAAAGATTGGAATACACATAGTGTATCATTTGATGGTGATGACGTCAAAGATTGGAATACAATAGTGCTATCATTTGATGGTGATGACGTCAAAGATTGGAATACACATAGTGCCATCATTTGATGGTGATGACGTCAAAGATTGGAATACACATAGTGCCATCATTTGATGGTGATGACGTCAAAGATTGGAATACACATAGTGCTATCATTTGATGGTGATGACGTCAAAGATTGGAATACACATAGTGCTATCATACGGGGTCATCATTTGGAGGTGATGATGATGATGCTTGGAACACACACATAGGGCCATCATTGGGGGTGATGATGATGATCATTGGAACACACACATAGGGCCATCATTGGGAGTGATGATGATGATGATTTGAATACACACACATGGCCATCATTTGGGGTGATGATGATGATGCTTGGAATACACACATAGGGCCATCATTGGGGGTGATGATGATGATGATTGGGACACACACATAGGGCCATCATTGGGGGTGATGATGATGATGATTGGGACACACATAGGGTCATCATTGGGGGTGATGATGATGGTGATTGGAATACACACATAGGGCCATCATTGGGGGTGATGATGATGATGATTGGAACACACACATAGGGTCATCATTGGGGGTGATGATGATGGTGATTGGAACACACACATAGGGCCATCATTGGGGATGATGATGATGGTGATTGGAATACACACACATAGGGCCATCATTGGGGGTGATGATGATGATGATTGGAACACACACATAGGGCCATCATGGCGGGTGATGATGATGATGGTTGGAACACACACATAGGGCCATCATTGGGGGTGATGATGATGATGATTGGAATTCACACACAGGGCCATCATTGGGGGTGATGATGATGATGATTGGAACACACACATAGGGCCATCATTGGGGGTGATGATGATGATGATTGGAACACACACATAGGGCCATCATTGGGGGTGATGATGATGATGATTGGAACACACACATAGGGCCATCATTGGGGATGATGATGATTGGAACACACACATAGGGCCATCACTGGGGGTGATGATGATGATGATTGGAACACACACATAGGGCCATCATTGGGGGTGATGATGATGGTGATTGGAATACACACATAGGGCCATCATTTGGGGTGATGATGATGATTGGAACACACACATAGGGCCATCATTGGGGGTGATGATGATGATGATTGGAACACACACATAGGGCCATCATTGGGGGTGATGATGATGATGATTGGAACACACACATAGGGCCATCATTGGGGGTGATGATGATGATGATTGGAACACACACATAGGGCCATCATTGGGGGTGATGATGATGATCATTGGAACACACACATAGGGCCATCATTGGGGGTGATGATGATGATGATTGGAATACACACACATGGCCGTCATTTGGGGTGATGATGATGATTGGAACACACACATAGGGCCATCATTGGGGGTGATGATGATGATGCTTGGAACACACACATAGGGCCATCATTGGGGGTGATGATGATGGTGATTGGAACACACACATAGGGTCATCATTTGGGGATGATGATGATGATGATTTGAATACACACACATGGCCATCATTTGGGGTGATGATGATGATGCTTGGAATACACACATAGGGCCATCATTGGGGGTGATGATGATGATGATTGGAACACACACATAGGGCCATCATTGGGGATGATGATGATGATGATTGGGACACACACATAGGGCCATCATTGGGGGTGATGATGATGGTGATTGGAACACACACATAGGGTCATCATTGGGGATGATGATGATGATGATTGGGACACACATAGGCCCATCATTGGGGGTGATGATGATTGGAATACACACATAGGGCCATCATTGGGGGTGATGATGATGATGATTGGAACACACACATAGGGCCATCATTGGGGGTGATGATGATGATGATTGGGAGACATACGGGGCCATCATTTGGGGGTGATGAGGAAGACTCTCTCCGTCATCTTGTCAAACTCCCAGGACTCCAGGATGTCCTTTGTGGCGTCCTCACTGCCCACCTCCTTCACCACGCTGCCTGCCTCTGTCACACGGACACACAGATATGGACACACACGTGAAATATCTGTCTCTCTCTTTCTCTCTCTCTCTCTCCCCCCCCCCTCTCTCTCTCTCTCTCTCTCTCTATGTCTGTCTCTCTCTGGGAATAACACGCACACACACACACACACACACACACACACACACACACACACACACACACACACACACACACACACACACACACACACACACACACACACACACACACACACACACACACACACACACACACACACACACACCTAGACCTGCATGGACACACGTGTATGTGTGTGTACACACACACACACACACACACACACACACACACACACACACACACACACCTAGACCTGCATGGACACACGTGTATGTGTGTGTATGTGTGTGTGTGTGTGCCTCCTCTCTCTCATCCTCTCTCTCTCTTTCTCTCTCTCATTCATTCTCACTCCACCCCACCCCCTCTCTCTCTCTCGGAACAATATGTATGCATACACACACCTGCATTGCATTAACACTCATGAATGCATACCTGCTATCACACATAAACATACACACACACACACACACACACACACACACACACACACACACACACACACACACACGTCATGAACACACATGAACACTCACTGAAGGCTTCGTGTACAGCTTCGTCAGAGACATGGTGAGGTGGTCCTGCAACCATGGTCACTTCTGTTACTTCATCGGCAATCAAGCAGAAGATGAAGAAGAACTCAGAACTCAAAACGTTTTTCATTCCAGGATTAAGATTTTAGGCATGGCCTGTTCTTCCAAGAAGGAGAAGAAGAAGAAGAATCTATATAAAAAAAAAATAATAATAAATAAATAAAAAGAAAAGAAGACAATCTCGTCACCAACATCAAAAATATTAATGTAATGTTAATAATTATAACAATGTAATAATTATGTAATAATCATAATACTAACAACAACAATAACAACAGCAGCAACTACTACTACTACCACCACCACCACCACCACTACTACTACTACTACTACTACTACTACTACTACTACTACTACCTGACCAGCAGCATAACCCAACAGTAACATTGTAACATTGTAACTTTGATGTAATGTGTGATGTGGAATATCGTGCGTTTTGTACAGCGTCGAGAGATTGGTTTTCTGTACCCAGAGTGACAAAAGTACAAGTATCCATTACTACCACTATTCTGCTGTTTGCTGCAACGGTGACAAGGGTGGATTTTTTTTTCCGATCTCCCAGGTCAACGTATGTGCAGACCTGCTAGTGCTTTAACCCCCTTCGTGTGTATACGCACGCAGACAATAAAATACGCGCGTAAAAGATCATGTTATCCATGTCAGCGTTCGGTGGATTAACGAAACAACATACCCAGCATGCACACCCCTGAAAACGGAGTATGGCTGCCTATATGGCGGGTTAAACAAACAGAACGGTAAAATGTTACATGTGTGTCTGAGTATGAATGTGTGCGCGGCCAGAAATCTGATTGAATGACACAGGAAACGAATGATGAGCGCCCAATGGCAGCCTCGTCAGTCGGCTCGCTCCACTCCAGCAGGCTGTTGCGCAAATGACCCGGAGTGTTTGTTTGTTGGTTGGTTTTTTTTTTTTTTGGGGGGGGGGTTTGGGGTTTTTTTTCCTTGCAGAGAAGGTTATATTTGTCAAGAAACATGTAATCACATTTCACATGTGGGTAAACAATATAACAAAATACATTGTTTGATTCCAACCAAAACAATGAAGCATTACACCGTAGAATCTGCTTCAAGGAAAAACACATAAACACTGACCCTCGCTTCACTGAAGTTATATCATTCATCCAACTGCAAGGTTTTTGTAATGACCCCGAGTTTGCCAAAGCGCTTGGAGCTTGGTCTCCGACCGAGGATAGGCGCTGTATAAGTATCAGTATCATCGAATCAAACCTGCTGCCAGCCAAGCCAGCAAACTGATTGTCTCCCACCGACCTGCATGTTTGGTTTCGTCGTACTGGAGAGCGGCCATCAGACACCTACAGCCTGGCGCCATCAGAGACTGTAGCACCTCCACGTACCTGAAAGACATCGTACAGGTGGTGGTGAGGGTGGTGGTGGTGGTGGTGATGGTGATGATGGTGATGGTGGTGGTGAGGGTGGTGGTGATGGTGGTGGTGATGGTGGTAACGGTTGTGGTGAGGGTGGTGAGGGTGGTGGTGGTGGTAGTGGTGGTGTTGGTAGTGGTGATGGTGATGGTGGTGGTGATGCTGGTGATGGTGGTGGTGAGGGTGGTGGTGATGGTGTTGATGGTGATGATGGTGGTGGTGGTGGTGGTGGTGGTGGTGAGGGTGGTGGTGGTGGTGGTGGTGATGGTGGTGATGGTGATGGTGGTGGTGAGGGTGGTGGTTGTGGTGGTGGTGGTGGTTGTGGTGATGGTGGTGGTGCTGGTGGTGATGGTGCTGGTGGTGATTGTGATGGTGTTGGTGGTGGTGGTGGTGGTGGTGGTGATGGTGGTGGTGAGGGTGGTGGTGGTGGTGGTGGTAGTGGTGGTGGTGATGATGGTGATGGTGGTGGTGAGGGTGGTGGTGATGGTGGTGATGGTGATGGTGGTGATGGTGGTGATTGTGATGGTGGTGGTAGTGATGATGATGATGGTGGTGGTGGTGGTGGTGGTGGTAGTGGTGGTGTTGGTAGTGGTGATGGTGATGGTGGTGGTGGTGATGGTGGTGATTGTGATGGTGGTGTTGGTGAGGGTGGTGGTGGTGGTGGTGATGGTGGTGATTGTGATGGTGGTGGTGGTGATGATGGTGGTGGTGGTGGTGGTGGTGGTAGTGGTGATGTTGGTAGTGGTGGTGGTGAGGATGGTGGTGGTGGTGGTGGTGGTGGTGGTGTTGGTAGTGGTGATGGTGATGGTGGTGGTGAGGGTGGTGGATGTGGTGGTGATGGTGATGGTGGTGATGGTGATGGTGGTGATGGTGGTGGTTGTGATGGTGGTGGTAGTGATGGTGGTGATGGTGGTGGTGGTGATGGTGATGATATTAATGGTGATTATGATGGTGGTGGTGGTGGTGGTGGTGGTGGTTATGGTGATGTTGATTGTGATGGTGGTGGTGGTGGTGGTGATGGTGGTGGTGGTGGTGGTGGTAGTGGTGGTGTTGGTAGTGGTGATGGTGATGGTGGTGGTGAGGGTGGTGGTGATGGTGATGGTGTTGGTGAGGGTGGTGGTGGTGGTGATGGTGATGGTGGTGGTGGTGATGGTAGTGGTGGTGATGATGGTGGTGGTGGTGGTAGTGGTTGTGGTGGTGATGCTGGTGGTGGTGGTAATGGTGGTTATGGTGATGGTGGTGGTGATGGTGGTGGTGGTGGTGGTGATGGTGATGATATTAATGGTGATGATGATGGTGGTGCTGTGCTGGTTATGGTGATGTTGATTGTGATGGTGGTGATGGTGATGGTGATGACGACGACGACGACGACGATGATGATGATGATGGCGACAGTTCCAACTCAGCCGCCGCTATTTCTCTGTCTCACTCAGGACCTTAGACTTGGAATGAGCTCCCTTTTTCGCTTCCTCAATTCTCTGCACTCAGCTGTTTCAAATCCTGAAACCAACCTCACTTCCAAAACAACCCCTCCTCCCGCCACTCCCATATCCAATCCTACAACTTCTCTAGCTTTCTATGTAAAAGCCAAGTGGTTAAAGCGTTGGACTTTCAATGTGAGGGTCCCGGGTTCGAATCTCGGTAACGGGGCCTGGGGGGTAAAAGGGTGGAGATTTTTCCGGTCTCCCAGTTCAATATGTGTACAGATCTGCTAGCGCCTGAACCCACTTCGTGTGTACACGCACGCTTAGGATCATCACGCATATTATAATCCATGTCAGTGTTTGGTGGGTTATGGAAACAAGAGCATACCCAGTTTGCACACCCCCGGAAACGGAGTATGGCTGCCTACATGGCGGAGTAAATAAACAAAACAGTCATACACATAACGTGGTACAAGTCTGTATGAGTATGTATGTGTGCGTGACTGAAACCTGATTGAATGACTCTTTAACTCTCTCCATACGAACGGCGAAAGAGACGACGTTAACAGCGTTTCACCCCAATTACCACCATCAAAATATTGCAAGCGGAAGGCTCTTATACTGAAGAGGTGAATGTTGACAAAGAATACCACAATTCTGACGACGGAAGCTAAAGGTTGGGTCATTGAGACACCCACTGGACATCCGAGGGGTCTGTGTAGAGGAGAAAAGAGGACTGGCCGTACTGAGTGAGTTAAACTAATGATGAGCGCCTAATGGCAGCTGTCAATCGGCTATACCCAGGTAGGCAGCCTGTTATGCAAATGACTCCGTGTTTGTCAAGCGCTTAGAACAAGGTATCCGACTGATAATAGGCGCTCTTAAAGTATCCGTATCATTCATC
>NC_134895.1:10309926-10344926 GCF_041734735.1 Babylonia areolata
CTCCCCCTTCACTAGACCTTGAGTGGTAGTCTGGACGCTAGTCATTCGGATGAGACGATAAACCGAGGTCCCGTGTGCAGCATGCACTTAGCGCACGTAAAAGAACCCACGGCAATAAGAGGGTTGTCCTTGGCAAAATTCTGTAGAAAAATCCACTTCCATAGGATTTTTTTTTTTTTTTTTAAAGCACGCAAGAAAAAAAAAATGGCTTGCGCTGTAGTATACCGACGCGCTCTCCCTGGGGAGAGCAGCCCGAATTTCACACAGATAAATATGTTGTGATAAAAAGAAATACAAATACAAATGTTGAAGCTTATAATCCTCCATTTGAAAGTTAATTCTCATGTGGCTGCTGCAATCCCAGGCAAACGATTTACACACAGATGAATATGTTGGACGATATGATTAATGGCTATGATTATGCTACTGATCTCCGCGTGCGTCACGTCATAACCCAATCATATTCAATAATTAGCAGTCACCCTTTTGATTAACTGTATGTTTTCAACATTTCCTGTATGCACACATCAGTTCAGTTTTCCGTGCTAGTGTGTGTGTGTGTGTGTGTGTGTGTGTGTGCGTGGATGCGTGTGCGCACGCGTATGTGTGTGAGACAGAGAGAAAGAGGGAGAGAAAGTGAGAGAGAGGGAGAGAAAGGAAGGGTGAGAGAGAGTGAGAGACAGAGAGAAAAAGAAACACGCCACAACATGTAAGTAGCTGCACACTCTCTTGGTACACATGCACCACAACATTCTCTTTAATGTTGTTTTTTTTTAGTATTATTATTATTATTCCATCATAGTCGGCATTGTCAAGCCTCCAAGTCCAAGGCACAAAATGATTGCATTGTGTCATGCAAAATGTTTTTCTTTTAAGTGTTCAGTCAAAAAATGTCATTCCAAAAAACGAAACAAAACACACACAAAAAAGAAGAAAAAAAAAGAAATATCAATAATTAAACATTCCAATCAACAAAACTGCCTGTCAAGATCTGGATTATATATGTATATATATATACATATAATTTAATCTGGGTGACAAGTGAAGAGCAATAATTCATCGTACACACCTCACCACATCCCTCATCACCACAATGACAAACTGAATGAGGACTCAACGGTTTGTACACTCCCCTTAGTCAAGTCACGAGCCTTCAAAGACCCTGCAGCAGCAGCAGCAGCAACGCAACACCTCACAAAGACCGAATCTTTATTCCAGTCAGTGTTAACAAACACCCTACACACAATGTCAACTGGGTCTTTGGCGTTAACAGAAGCTTTGTCGAGTTTTTAGCCCATTTTGACTGTATACTTCAGACAGAAGGACAAGAGAGGTGTTGTTGTTGTTTTTTTACCTTCTGTGGTTTATATTAACCTAGCTCGAGGAGGAAGGTGGCAGAATGGGTTAAGATGCTGATCTGCCAATTAATACAGAGAGTCCGTGAAGGTCTGGGTCTGAATCCCGCTCACACCCTTCCTCCCAAAGTTTGATTAGAAAATCAAATTGTGCGCCTAGTCACTGGGATGAAATGATAACCTGAGCTCCCATGTGCAGCACGCACTCAGCACACTGAAAACAAGAGAGGCAAGGCCTTCAAGACTCACTTGTGATACACTTAAAAAAAAAAAAAAATTTTTAATCCAAGCTTTCTATGTATTGAGTATAATTTCAAAATGTAATGTTTAAGATGAGAAAGATCAGTTTAAAGCGATTTAAGTCCCCTAGCATTAATTACAGAGTAATTTCCCTTTTTTACTATCTGCACCAAAACGTTTGCAAAATAAATATAACTTCCACGCTTAGCAAAAGAAGTTCCTGTTTGAACAAAAAATGATAATAATGACTGCTCTTGTTGTTGGGTCAGAATATCAGATCAAAGTTCCAAGTTTAGAGAATACAAAAAATATAAATACAACAGCAAATGCAGTTTGCATATAATTAGGCTTCATTTTTTTTTTTTTTTTTTTTTTTTTTTGGTGCCCATCCCAGAGGTGCAAGATTGTTTTAAACAAGATGACTGGAAAGAACTGAATTTTTCCTATTTTTATGCCTAATTTGGTGTCAACTGACAAAGTATTTGCAGAGAAAATGGCAATGTTAAAGTTTACCACGGACACACACACACACACACACACACACACACAGAGACAACCGAACACCGGGTTAAAACATAGACTCACTTTGTTTACACAAGTGAGTCAATAAAACAACCGATGGCAACAAAATTGCATTGTCCTCTAACAGAATCATGTCGAAGAAATCAATTCTGATAGGTACCTAAATATACATGCATGCACTCAAGGCCTGACTAAGCGTGTTCGGTTATGCTGCTGGTCAGGCATCTGCCTAGCAGACGTGGTGTAGCGTATATGGACATGTCTGAACGCAGTGACGCTTCCTTAAGAAACTGAAACTGAAACTACAGGCCAGGCAACCACTTAGGTGCAGCTCTGATTCAACATGACAAGATCTTAAACACCCTATATTCTTGCCAAATCCACACCAGAAGAGTTTTTCTGTGCATACATGTCTGACAAGAGTTCGGAGTAAAAGCTAAGTTCATTTCTGGTCCGATTTAGCCAAACACACAGAGAGAGAGAGAGAGAGAGAGAACTGTATTTTATCTTCCACATGACAGAGCCAATATAAAAATGGTGCACAACAACTGACCATTTAAAAACTTAATGTTTAAATTAAATATAGCAACCCCCCTTCAAATCTAAACGCCATCATTAAATAACTAAATGATAATAAAAATATGGAAAACAAAAAACAAAACACAAAAAAACAGCAACTGGGAGACTAGAAAAAGATAGCGGCTGAATGATTTTTTTTTTTTTTTTTTTTTAATGCTCAAACACATTTCTAAACAAAATAAATGGGAAATAAGCCATATATGTTTGATGACATGAATTCAACCATCCAAATTTGCTTCCCTTCTATCTCGCGTTCATTTTTTTCTCTATAACATGCATCCTTTCATGGGTAGACCTGTTTGCTCTTTTGTATCTGTTGTTAATCCATCTGTCTGTCTAGTCATTTGTCTGGGCTAGACGGGCGCAATAGCCGAGTGGTTAAAGCGCTGGACTTTCAATCTGAAAGTCCCGGGTTCGAATCACGGTGACGGCGCCTGGTGGGTAAAGGGTGGAGATTTTTACGATCTCCCAGGTCAACATATGTGCAGACCTGCTAGTGCCTGAACCCCCTTCGTGTGTAAACGCATGCAGAAGATCAAATACGCACGTTAAAGATCCTGTAATCCATGTCAGCGTTCGGTGGGTTATGGAAACAAGAACATACCCAGCATGCACACCCCCGAAAACGGAGCATGGCTGCCTACATGGCGGGGTAAAAACGGTCATGCACGTAAAAGCCCACTCGTGTGCATGCGAGTGTACGTGGGAGTTGCAGCCCACGAAAGCAGAAGAAGAAATTTGTCTGGGCTGTCTGTCTGACTGAAGCCCGTGTGCATGACTGGGACATCAGTTGCATGGAACTTCTATGTCCGCCTCATCTCCAATCTGTGTGAATCTATCCACCAGTCTGTCTATCCCCCATCATTGTATACCAGCAAGTATTTGTCTTTCCACCAATGTTTGTCTGTCCACAAATCTCTGTCTATGCACCAGTCTTTGTCTATCCACAGATCTCTTGTCTATGCACCAGTCTTTGTCTATCCACAAATCTCTGTCTATGCACCAATATTTGTCTATCCACAAATCTATCAATCCACAAGTCTCAATCTCCCATGTTTATGCCTATACACATGCACATCGCTGTCTATCAGTCACTCTCTATTAAACAACCCATCATTTTCTGTCAGTTCATTTGCTGCTAGCAATATGGCAGTATGCGTTTCTCACTGGCTAGATCTTTCTCACAGACATCTGTCTCTTCGTCAGTCTCTTTCTGAATGTTGCATTCAGCATGACTAGAATATGTCAATCAGTCTCTCTCTATGCTTCAGAGCATATTCTTCATCAGTCACTGTATAATTAAGTGCCCATTTCTTCATCAATATCTTAAGCCTGCATCTGTGTGCTTACACGCATTCTCCTGTGAATGATTCCCCCCACCTCATGTATTTATGTGCTCTTTATACAACACTCGGCTAAAATCACAAATTGACATAAGTTTACATTTGGGCCAACAGCATTTGAGAGCTGTATTATCAATGGTTTCTCCAGTCGATGGGAAACCATTTACAGCTTAGTCTTTTGTGAAGGACTATGACTCTCAAACTAGGAGGCAAAATTGCACTGGCTCTTAGTGCTGCAGCCTTGTGGGCTAGTTGGCCTTTGGGAACCATCCCAACGCCGACTGTCCTAAAACCCTCTTGGCCGAGAGAGTGGGGATGTACTTGGGCAAGACACTCTCCACTATAATCAATTTCTAGCCCAAATAGTCGGAACAGCAGTTGCCTCCTCTGCTGTTCTGATGGTCATAGTCGGACACGACTGACTATCATATATATATATATATATATAGCAGATGTAGATTAGCAAAGACAGACTGGAAAGAACAGGCCATTCCAGAAATATCAGTGCTCGGGAAATGGAAATTACGAATTCCGGGTGCTCTCTGTATGCTTTAATACCTATCTATTCAGTTATCTCCAGGTAAGCTTTAATACCTATTACCTCCCTCTCTGCTGTTAGTAAACAATATCACACGATCTCTGTCAGTCAACCAGCCTCACCAAAATTTCTCTATCTATCCATCCAACCACATTTCTTTGGCAAGTTTCAATAAATGCCAATTTCTTTTATAAAGAACAAATACTTTTTTTTTCTGTGCAGTTCTATGCACCGACCCTCTGACCACAGACTGCACATGAAAAAAGAAACAACAATTAAAAAAATATATATTTAAAAAAAATTAAACATCAGGGTCAGAAAATGTCTAACGCATGGAGTAACCCAAACCAGAAAGAAAAACAATCAACCAGCACAAATTCAAACTCAAATTCAAACCGTGTTAATGATGCAGTCTTTGTGCAACATGGCGATGTATACATATATACATGTACAAACACTTTTCATAGTGTCAGAGATGGGGGGGAGGGGGGGTGGGCGGGGGGGGAAGGGGAGTTGGCGGGGTGGGGGCGGGGGTGCCAGGATTTAGTGCTGAGACTGACTTAACTTCACTTCCAAATAAGTAATCCGAGGTACACTGAAAAACACGAACCATCCATGCAAAATACAGTGGGGGTGGGGGTGGTGGGGGTGGGAAGGTCCTTGAAACAGCACACTTTACAATCACCTTCCTGTACAAGTTTCTACGTTAAAAAGAAAAAGAAGGGAAAAAAATGTATGTACACTTTCTTTAAAACACCATTACTGGAACCAGAGCATGCAGTCTTGAGCAATACACAGACAGGTTAAACATTAAAAAAAATTAAAAAACAACAACATCACATTATGCACACACAAAAATGTGCCCAGGTGTGCGGACAAAACAAAATCCAGCCCTGCACACACAACACAATGACCGACATAACTGTCCATGCACGGCTGTGGAGCCATTCACATCGTGTACAGTCCTCACCCTGCACACACAACACAATGACCAACATCTGTCCATGCACGGCTGTGGAGCCATTCACATCGTGTGCAGTCCTCAACCTGCACACACAACACAATGACCAACATCTGTCCATGCACGGCTGTGGAGCCATTCACATCGTGTGCAGTCCACACCCTGCACACACAACACAATGACTGTCCATGCACGGCTGTGGAGCCATTCACATCGTTTACAGTCCTCACCCTGCACACACAACACAATGACTGTCCATGCACGGCTGTGGAGCCATTCACATCGTGTACAGTCCACACCCTGCACACACAACACAATGACTGTCCATGCACGGCTGTGGAGCCATTCACATCGTGTACAGTCCTCACCCTGCACACACAACACAATGACTGTCCATGCACGGCTGTGGAGCCATTCACATCGTGTACAGTCCTCACCCTGCACACACAACACAACGACTGTCCATGCACGGCTGTGGAGCCATTCACATCGTGTACAGTCGTCACCCTGCACACACAACACAATGACTGTCCATGCACGGCTGTGGAGCCATTCACATCGTCTGCAGTCCTCACACACAACACAATGACTGTCCATGCACGGCTGTGGAGCCATTCACATCGTGTACAGTCCTCACCCTGCACACACAACACAACGACTGTCCATGCACGGCTGTGGAGCCATTCACATCGTGTGCAGTCCACACCCTGCACACACAACACAACGACTGTCCATGCACGGCTGTGGAGCCATTCACATCGTGTGCAGTCCACACCCTGCACACACAACACAAAGACTGTCCATGCACGGCTGTGGAGCCATTCACATCGTGTGCAGTCCACACCCTGCACACACAACACAACGACTGTCCATGCACGGCTGTGGAGCCATTCACATCGTGTGCAGTCCACATCCTGCACACACAACACAACGACTGTCCATGCACGGCTGTGGAGCCATTCACATCGTGTACAGTCCACACCCTGCACACACAACACAACGACTGTCCATGCACCGCTGTGGAGCCATTCACATCGTGTACAGTCCTCACCCTGCACACACAACACAACGACTGTCCATGCACCGCTGTGGAGCCATTCACATCGTGTACAGTCGTCACCCTGCACACACAACACAATGACTGTCCATGCACGGCTGTGGAGCCATTCACATCGTCTGCAGTCCTCACACACAACACAATGACTGTCCATGCACGGCTGTGGAGCCATTCACATCGTGTACAGTCCTCACCCTGCACACACAACACAACGACTGTCCATGCACGGCTGTGGAGCCATTCACATCGTGTGCAGTCCACACCCTGCACACACGACTGTCCATGCACGGCTGTGGAGCCATTCACATCGTGTGCAGTCCACACCCTGCACACACAACACAACGACTGTCCATGCACGGCTGTGGAGCCATTCACATCGTGTGCAGTCCACACCCTGCACACAAACCACAATGACTGTCCATGCACGGCTGTGGAGCCATTCACATCGTGTGCAGTCCACACCCTGCACACACAACACAACGACTGTCCATGCATGGCTGTGGAGCCATTCACATCGTGTGCAGTCCACACCCTGCACACACAACACAACGACTGTCCATGCACGGCTGTGGAGCCATTCACATCGTGTGCAGTCCACACCCTGCACACACAACACAACGACTGTCCATGCACGGCTGTGGAGCCATTCACATCGTGTACAGTCCTCCCCTACACACAACCCTCTGACCCAAAACAAAGCTCCGTGTGTGTGTGTGTGTGTGTGTGTGTGTGTGTGCGCGTGTGTGTATGTGTGTGCGTGTGCGTATGTGTCTGTGTGTATGTGTGTGTGCGTGTGTGTGTGTGCATGTTCGTGCGTGTGCGTGTGTGTGTGCATGTGTGTGCGTGTGTGTGTGTGTGTGTGTGTATGTGAGTGCACGTACGCGCGCGCGTGTGTGTGTGTGTATGTGTGTGTGTGTGTACGCGTGTGCGTGTGTGCGCGCGCACGTGTGTGTGCTGTGTGTGCGTGTGTTTTGTGTGCGTGTGTGTGTGTGCGTGCACGTACGCGTGTGCTCAGGAGATGGCTTGTCGGTGAAGGGCCGTCACCTCATTGACAGACAAGACGCTTCACACGCCAGGATGCCAGTCACCATTCCATATTTGGGCTTCTTCCTTTTATAGGACTGCTGCAATGCTGTTGTTGTTCAGCTAGCAAGATCGGTCACATCAACGGTAAGTGCACGCAAAAAGTAGTGACGGCACTTCAGACTGACGCCACGCTGATCTCGCTTCAACAAAGGTCAGCAGTCGAGGGGTTAATATACCCTCTGGTGGAGTGATGTGCACATCTACTCCTGCATCATACTAGAACTCATTTTAGGCAATATTCATCAATATTTTCTACACCCATTCAGGCAATGTTCATCAATATTTTCTACACCCATTCAGGCAATACTCATCGATATCTTGGACATCTATCCGTGCAATATTCATCAATATCTTGTACATTTTCATGTTGTTCTTTTTTTTTTTTTTTACTGGCCTCAAATATGACAAGAGGGTTATATTCTCTCTCTCTCTCTCTATCCACATTTCACATAAAAAGTGTAATAAAAATCCCATCAAATTTGTGAAATTAAGATATCATATGGAGAAAAAAAAAAAAGATGAAACATTATAAGAAACAAAAGAAAATCAAACAAACTTCAATAAAAAATGTTCACAGTACACATTAAATAAACAAGAAGAGAAAACATCACACACACACACACACACACACACACACACACACACACACAAATCTGCACTGGTCTCAGATCGAATCAGAAAGAAGGAAACAAAAACAGTTTCACCCCCTGTTTCAACAACAACAACAACAACAAAAAGTGTTCCTAAACCTTCAACATAAAGCAAATTTCAGTACTGGAGAAAGAAATAAAATAAAAAAAAATAAATAAATAAGACTTTTCTTCTTATCACCAGCGGATCAGTGAATTCACACCATTCACTCTGTTCAGGGCAGGGCTTAGGAAGACAGGGCCCATTTCTCTCCTGCTGTTTAGGAAGATTTGAACCTTCACAAACCCTGGTCACGTTCCTGTTCACTCCTGGGTGGAGCGAGGAAAATCAGAGTGAAGTCCCTTTCCCCAATGTAATCTGTAATGTAATTAATGTAATTTGGAGTCCTCATCTCAAGAGACAGTCAAAAAAATTATAGAAAATGTACAAAGACGAGTTACTAAAATCCTGAGAATGCTAAAACTAAAAACTATACAGAAAAATTACATAACCTCCAATTACACTCACTCAAAGGATGCAGCATCAGAGAAGACCTAATTTCATTTTTTTTAAATATTCCATAATTATGATGATATCAATGTGCATGCTTTTTTTTCAAATTCTCAGAAATTGATTACACTAGAAATAATGAAGGTGAGATTTTTATCAGGCACTGCTGTACCAACAAACGAAAGTTTTGTTTTGCTTTCAGAATTGCTCATTTTTGGAATGGGCTGCCTACTAACACAAAATATGCACCAGGTATCAACGGCTTAAAAAAAAAACAAAAAAAATCCTAGATGAAGACCCTAAATTGAAAGACCTTTTCTTTGGTGTAAACTGAATATAATGTTATTTTATAAGATAGGCATGCAATCAGACCTAAACAAAGTTGAAAAATAATGAGGGCACACAAATAGGCTGCGAGGCCTAAGGCCAAAATCCAGTCCCTACTACTACTACTACTACTACCACAACTACTACTACTACTACTACTGTAAGGACACAACACTTGGCTTATATCACAGATTGACATAAGTTTATATTTGGGCCAACAGCAAAGTGAGAGCTGTATTATCAATGGTTTCTCCAGTCAATGGGAAACCATTTACAGCTTCGTCTTTTGTGAAGGACTATGACTCTCAAACTAGGAGACAAAATTGCACTGGCTCTTAGTGCTGCAGCCTTGTAGGCGAGTTGGCCTTTGGGAACCATTCCAACGCCGACTGTCCAAAAACCCTCTTGGCCGAGAGAGTGGGGATGTAACTCGGGCAAGACGCTCTCCACTATAATCAAATTCTAGCCCAAATAGTCGGAACAGCAGTTGCCTCCTCTGCTGTTCTGATGGTCATAGTTGGACACAACTGACTATCATATAAAAAATACTACTATAAGGACACAACACCATGCTGAAACAGGGCGTTGAACCCTGATCACTGGATCATAACTGATGCTGCCACAGCTCGTTGGTAAATTCAATCAGTTCCACAATGCGTGGTGCATGAAAAAAAAGTTCTAATACAGCATGTAGACAAGGGGTGGGGGGGGCGAGGGGGGTGGGGGGGTGGGGGTTACACAAACCAATTTTAGTCATTGGGACAAGGAAATTCTGTTACCACTGAGAAATCTGCACAACTTCATCCCCAAAATAATGTGCGTTTGGAAGAAAAGCAGAATCAAAAAATTCAGATAAACAATCTTTATAATTATGTGACTGACATGATGACCATAACTACAATGATGACCAGCATGATGACTATTCATTCAGGAACACGCAGGGAAAGACATCTCAACACAGCTGTGTAAATCAGAGTACTTACTCTGTCTTTGCAAAATATACATGTCAGACACACATGCCTCACCCAAATACACACACACACATTCCTTCCCTCTTCCGTCCACACACACATTACACATCTAATGCGACTCAAAGCGAAAAGATGTTAAAAAAAAAAAAAAGCACACACACACACACACACACACACACACACACACACACAAAATGACCTGCCAGCATGCTGACAGACAAGATATTACCTTCACGTATAAAGATGGCAACATGAAGACGTTGTGCTTTTGCGCATGCAACAAAATACTTCTAAAACTAACCAACATACCAAACACTGTCAGCAAAACCTAAACCCCCCTGGTAAGTAGACACCCTCTGCTGTGGACGTGGACATGTCGCACCAGCCACTGACTGACTGACCTCTGTCCACCCGCTGGACGTGGACATGTCGCACCAGCCACTGACTGACTGACCTCTGTCCACCCGCTGGACGTGGACATGTCGCACCAGCCACTGACTGACTGACCTCTGTCCACCCGCTGGACGTGGACATGTCGCACCAGCCACTGACTGACTGACCTCTGTCCACCCGCTGTTCGCACTGCTGACCCCAGTGGTCACTGCCAGCACACGGCCATGCTGTTCGCAGGTTAAAGGTTAAAGGTCCTGTAGCCATCGAAGGAGTGAATTCATATCCATTGTGTCAAGTTTCAGTTTCAGTAGCTCAAGGAGGCGTCACTGCGTTCGGACAAATCCATATACGCTACACCACATCTGCCAAGCAGATGCCTGACCAGCAGCGTAACCCAACGCGCTTAGTCAGGCCTTGAGAAAAAATTTAAAAAATAAAAAAAATAAAAAAATAAAAAATAAAGGACTCGGCAAAAGGAAAGAGGGATTCAATCCTCTCTGTAAACCAATTCTAACCTTCCCCATCCAAAGTCAGGTACCAACCAAGCCATTCACAGCTGGGTGGAGTGAGGAAAATGGAGTGACGAGCCTTTCCCCATGTACACAACACCATGCCAAAAGGAGGCCTCGAACCCCCATCACTGTGAACACTGTCCGCATAGGAAGCGAGAGAATCTGAGCGCGCTGGTTCGAAACACGGCTCAGCCGCCAATATTTTCTCCCCCTCCGCTAGACCTTGAGTGGTGGTCTGGACGCTAGTTATTCAGATGAGACGATAAACCGAGGTCCCATGTGCAGCATGCACTTAGCGCACGTAAAAGAACCCATGGCAACAAAAGGGTTGTCCCTGACAAAATTCTGTAGAAAAATCCACTTCGACAAGAAAAACAAATAAAACTGCACCCAGGAAAAAACAAAAAAAAATGGGTGGCGCTGTAGTGTAGCGACGTGCTCTCCCTGGGGAGAGCAGCCCGAATTTCACACAGAGAAATCTGTTGTGATAAAAAGAAATACAAATACAAAGTCCCAACACCTAACCGATTCTGCCATGGCACGTACACCCCAGGACTGTCAACTGGGAACAAAACACAAATGAGATCCATGGATGAAGGAGACCCACAAGGGCTGTGCATGAAAAATGCCATGGCAACAACACACCCCCACCCCACCCCCAACACCCCAGAAAAATGATAACGAGACATGGAAAATAGGTGACTGGAATGGCCGCTGTCAGCGGCAGTGTAAGCTGTCGACCACAGCCTGACCACCACACAGCACTCCACTGCAGACAACTGGGCTGGGCAGCATGGAGGATTTTGGCAGCGCTAAGCAGTGTTTCCTATAATACACTACAGTACGTCCTTTACACACAAAATTCTGAAAAGGACCCTTAGTTTCCAGCACTCTACAACCCAAGGATGCACACAATTTTCCTCGACAAGTTTTATTAATTTCTTGGTTATCTTCAAGGCTGCCAACATGGCAGTAATGCTACCACTGCAGAGCAGATGATACATGTTTGGGTTAAGTCCCTTGTTTCTTGCGCATGCGGCCGATAACTTTTTATCTTTCCGTTTAAATGGTGAAACCAGCATCAGAATGTTTTGTTAAAGTGGGTTGTTGTGCTACTGTTGTTGTTTCTGTACGTGTGTGTGTGTGTGTGTGTGATTGTTAAGTGTTTTTGTTTCATAAATTGAACACTTAGACCCTTAAAAATCCTGGGAGGACCCCAAAAAGATTTATACAGAATGTCCCTGGGACCTTTTCATTCCATAAGCACCCGAAGGCAGCCGTCAGCTGGCTCTACCCAGGCATGCAGCCTGTTCTGCAAATGACCCCGAGTTTGTAAAGCGCTTGTAGCTTGGCCTCCAACTGAGGACAGGCGCTATGTAAGTATCCATATCAAAATCTTTAAGGGGGAAACACTGGCAAAGTTTGCTTAACAGTAAGAACATTCCAACCTTAGACCACTGGCTCAGGAACAGTCTTCACTTTAAGCAAACTTTGCGCTGCATGGATCACTCGTGCAACCCAGCTCAGGTCCTCATGAGACATCACTGTTCCAACACCAGTAAAGGAGACCATAATGAGTCCAGTAAATTGATGAAATGCCCACAAAATGCCCACAGAATGCCCAGACGAACTGAAGCAGTGCTGACAGTATGTCACTCATAACCAGCAACCGCAACATACTTTTTTCTTTTTTTTTTTAAAGGGAGCAAAATCAGTAAATGGCATGCAAAAGAGTTAAATAAATGAAAACACGTTGAGCAAGAACACTCGTATGGAAGAAAACAACAGCTGCTGATTAAAAAACAGTAGTAGGTTAAGGGCTTAAAAAATATTTTAATCCATCTTTTAAAAAAAACCAATATTCAAGGAAATACAATGTGAAACAGAGCCAGGAATATTACAAATCATGAATAGTGAATGACTGGCTCGGAAAGCTGTGCGTTCTCACTTCGCTCTGCCACATGAGCAGTAATCATTTCTCAAAACACATTTCTGACCTAGCAAAATTCGCGGAGTTGCTGCCCTTGTACCTGACAATTTTGACAGGTTGAGCCACGAAAAAAAAAAAAGCTCCTTTTGCCATAATTTTTAACAAGCTTTCAACAATGCATTCACAGGCAATTCAGTGAGTAGTTATTCCCCCCTGACATTCTTGTGTGGCGAAGTCCTACCTTTGTATGTTGTTTACAGGAACTGCCAAAACCAACAGTAATCAAGACAGTCAACTCACATTGTTAAGCTGCAGTCCTCCGGCAGCATTTTGCAGGACAGACAATTTGTCAGTCGTGGTCAGAAATGTGTCAACTGTGTCATGGATAAAGCAACATCAACCATCATGTTAAAGCCACAGCAGCAGTGACACACGCAGACACAGGAGCAATCAATTCTTCACTGTGTCAAGCAAAATGCAAAAATCAAACTGAATATTCCTACATAATACCATGTAGCAACAGCTGCCAAAATCAGAGTGTGAGTCTTGTCATAACACGAATAACCTGAAAGATTCACATTACTGCGCTGCATTGTATCATATTCAGGGGTGCAAGTGGAAAAAAGTGGCAAGACTGAAGTCCGGTCTTCTATGATTTTCCGTCCTAGGCAATTTTTTTCTCTCGGTAAAATACAGAGTTTCAGGGCTAAGTAACAGTGTGTGTGTGTGTGTGCCTCTCTCTCTCTCACACACACACACACACACACACACACACACACAGACACACACACACATTCTCTCTGTTCTCGCTTTCCAACGAACAGTCCCATCCGGCTTCCAGCGGCAAAAATGGGAGTCGTACACAGTGCACGCGGCCAGACACAGCTGGCGCTGGCTTCAGTTTAGCTAAGCACTGGTCAACCAGTCAAGAGAGTTCCATCTTCCGGTGAATAGTTCAGTATTCAAGTTCCGACCAAAACTTTCCCGGACCAAAAGCATGGGGACAAAAAAAAAAAAAAAAAAAAAATCGAAATTTCATCAAGACGGAAATCCGTATGAGACGGAACCACTTGCACCCCTGCATATTGTACTGTACTGTATTATACTGTACTTATTTTTACTCTCTGCCACCACAGATTTCTCTGAATCTCACTGCCCTCTCTTCTCTACCAGACTCCGTACCACTTTCAGGGTGTGAGACCTGCACCTCACTGGCAGAGACTGGTAGAACAAAGGAAATGTATTTCCTAAAGTCGCATTTAATCATACACATACCATACTGTGACCCCCTGGTGCACACTCCAGCACGGGTCTGATTCCTTCTTGCGCAAAATTAACTACTACTCTGCCGCCCAGGCAGATAAATCCAAAGTATCTCCAGCTGGTAATATGCTTTTGAAACCAAATGCCTGAGAAAGCTGCTTGACATAGTCTGCATGGAGCACAAAAACATACGACAAAGTATGGATCAAAGAAGAGAACCTTTGCTCACAGCTTTCATTGCACTGCTTGGAAACTGACTTGATTATTGCTTTTCAGTTACAATGCAAACATTTTAAACCTGATACTGTGCAAAATTAGCACACAGTGCATAGTTAAATCATTTTATAAAAAAAAAACAAAATGTCTAATTACTGACTACTAAACAAACTATTGCCTTGGTTTACTTGTTCATTAAAAGTTCATAGTTATCTGAATTCATTTTAATGGTGATACAAAGGCCACAGAGACACATGCAAAAAAAAAAAAACAACACCAACACAAAACAAACAAAGCGAGGGAGACTGTCAAAAAAAAAAAAAAAAAAAACCACTCTCCTTCCTCAGTTACCTGCCCTTCTGCAACATCCCACCACTCCTACCACCACCTTTTTTTGTGCATGAAAAATGTCAAAGTGTGGGGTTTCCTGCTGAAGAACATGAAAGGGCTGTAAAAAACAAGTGGGCAGAAAAAAATGACTGGCTGAAATTCAAAATGTCATCAGTTTGATGTGACCATCACTCAAAATGCCATTGTTTTGTCTTCTGACTACCACTTAGAAATTGACAACCAGTGAAAAATGTCAGGATCTGTGAAAAACACAAAGCTGTTGACAAAACTCCTGACATGCACACACATACAACATTGCTCTCTCTCTCTCTCTCTCACACACACACACACACACAAACACACACACACCCTACACACACACACACACTACTGTCGAGTCTGCCATCTGCAGAGAAAGACAAAACACAGGACTGATTAATAATACTGATGATACGCACACATGACTGATTAATGAAAACACCGTTTCACACCCATTCTCTGCATTGGTCTCCTGTTATCTGCATTGTCGGGCATTCTGCCTGCATTGGTTTGTGCACGCTGCACTGAATCTGCTTGGTACACACACACATTCTCATTACCGGCATGCATTCTCACAACTCAGTACACAAACACAGCCTCTACTTGTACACAAACATGGTCGCTACTCGAGTACATACACTCTCACTGTTAGTGTACTCATGGACTTTTCTCACAACTGGAACAAACACTGATTTTTTGCTCATATACATTCACATTACTTCTACACATTCACTCTTAACAACTTCCCCACATCCATTCTTACCGCTTCTTTGCACACACATTCTTTACTGTCTCTGCACGTAAAAGAACATAGTATGATTTTGCACACATGCAGCATAAAATGATCTGAAAACGCAAACCAGGACAAACGTGCTCACACACTCAATAAAACTCCATGTCAACAAATGAACTGGAACAAGGGGTGGGAGGTAGAGAGAGAGAAACTCAAATGCCAGCACTTCTGATCAATTAACCCATTCAACCCTGGGGAATCTACAGCTTCAGAAAGCTTCCCTGCCATTTTGACGAGGAAAAAACTCAACAGATGCACTGAAGTTGACCAGTTTTACCTTCAAACTGAAATGTGTCAACACAGCAGGATATACTGCAGAAGTTAATTCCCTTAGCCTGCGGTTTATGTATATGTAGGAATGTGGAAACTGTTTTTATCTAACAAATTTCGACACCGTAGCAATGCTCGGGCGCACTGAGTTGAATGAGTTAAAAACCTTGGGGGTTCCAGGAACTCCTTTACATTAATCATTGGGGGTCCCACACAACATTCTGAGGGTCACCCTTATGCTGCATGTTCTCAAAAAAATCTTAAACGCTATACATGTACAATGGCAGAGGTATCTTTTACAGCCATAATCGTCAAGGTTTCTTGACCAAAAAAAAGACAGGATTATACATTACAAAAGCTGATGTATCCTCTACATCCATAACCATCACGATCTCTTGACCAAAAAAAAAAAAAAAAAAACAGGAAGGGAAATAACTCTTCTTTGGAGTGGACAATCCTAGAGTCAGACTGGGTTTTTTTTAAAGAAATTCCTGGAACGTCCGCTTCATGAACATGCAGCACATTCTTTTTATGTTCAAAACATCTGGGACTCATATCTATGTATGATCAGAAACCCTGATATTACACTACAATACACTAAACTACACTTAACAAAGTACTAAACCATCTCAAACTATGCTATACCATATACTAGTTTTCTTCATTTGTCAAAAGCCTTCTACATAATGTCAATATTGGACTACAATTCTTTTTTTAATTCCAATCTGAACGCTCAATGTCCGACAAGAACAAAATTTTTCTTAACTGAATTTCAAACCTGTACAAAATTCATGTGCACAACAAAGTTCATTAACCCTTTGAGCCCTGAGTTCCTGAGCAGTTTTAACCCTTCTGCCTGAGCTCCTGCTGCCAAAATTTGCCACCTCACTATCAGTGTAATCATTGTCATACTCTACTTCTGATAAATCATCAAACAATCCATTACTTGCTGCGTTGTGTACAGTTGTTTTCTCGCACGTTTTGTCCCTGATTTCTGCCCTGACGGGCCAGGTTGAGACTCTGCACGCTTCATGGTAGAAATCGATATTTTTTATCCAAAGCACATGCACAAAACACAGTGAAAAGGCGCGGCCCTGTTGGTACTACGTTCGCTGACGTCAGAATATTACGGTTTTTCTGATTGGCTCTTCAATATAAGTCAACCAATAGCAAAACAACACAAGTGTTTATGCACCGCTCAACCCGTGGCTAGGCATTATGTCAGTTTTCTCTAGCACCGGTAAAGCGGTGGTCAGGGCTCAAAGGGTTAATGTATATCGCATGCCAAATAAAAAAAAACACAAAAACAGTTCCACCCGCCAAATCATGACAAAACACTGTCAGTGTCATGTTTAATACAGTTTCAGTTTCAAAGAGGTGTCAAGAACGAGAAGACAGATCCATATACATGCAGTACAAAAATAAAAAGCTTCCGAAAAAAATGAGGCTGGAAGAGAAAGCAGGCTAAGGCGACAGATCTCCATGTGTGTGTGTGTGTGTGTGCGCGGATACCAGTACAGAATAAAAAAAGGTTCCAAAAGGACAGAACGGGAAGACAAAATGTATACACACACACAGAGAAATTTCCCCACACACATGTCCATGAGCTGCGCTCCATCAGCACTGAGCAAATCTCAGAATGGCACTGTGACTGGCTGCTGCCTCTGCGACCAATGGACGCCTGATCCCTCGCCTCCAGCAAGGGGTGATGTGGTCCCCGACTGTTCTGAAACAGAGACACAGACGCACCACAGGCACGTGCCTAAAGTAAGATAATTTATCGTCCATAACTCTAAGGAAATTTTGTCTTTTGGCATACACACGCTTCACACTGATTAATCAATATGACAAGACACACACACTTAAGCTAATAAAAAGTAATATGACAAGATAAGATACAACTTGACTGTCTGTAATTTCAAGGAAATTTGTCTTTTCGCACACGCGCGCGCACACACACACACACGCACAGACACACACACACATTCACACACAAGCAACTTTATGACAGAAAATGGCTTATAATTGTCCTTAGAAAAAACAAAACAAATATGATGCTATTTAATACAGGATCAGACCCAGAAAAGCTCCCCGTATTTACAGTAAATGGTACTATCATCAGATATACACAATCTGTTAAATTTTTGGGAGTCTATCTTTCTTCAAAGCTTTCATGGAATTATCATATTGACTATATACTAAACAAAGCAAGAAAAGGTCTAAATTTCCTTAAAATAATTTGTAAACAGCACTGGGGGCAAGATACCAAAGCGTTGATATCTCTCACTACCTCCCTCGTACGTTCACGCTTGACATACGCTCAAGAGGTATTTTTCAGTGCTCCACTGCATTTGCTAAAGAAGCTGCAAAGCACTGATTGAAGACTTATAAACTCGCTCTAGGTGTGCCCATTCTTACATCAAATTTAGGGACTCTCTTGATGAACAAAGGAAGCTTCAGCCGCGAAATTTGTTATCAAATCTTTCGCATATGAAACATTTTCAAAAGAAGAAACTAATTTGAGTTCACAAAAAGATTTTGCTAAAAGAGCTAATACAGTCTATGACATCCATTAATACATTTGCATCAGACATCATTTGTGCTACGGAATCAAAAGACAAGCAAATTGCAAAAGAACCTACTTTTTCACCAGTCCCTGAATGGGAGCAGTGTAACGCGCTACCTTTGACATGGATTATACAGATTTATCCAAGAACCAGTCACCATTTTTGTTAAAACCTGAAGTGCTCTCACATATAGAAAATCAATATTCAAATTATCTAAAAAATATACACAGACGGATCTGTTCTAGAAGATGGTAATTCAGGAGCGGCTTTTGTAATTCCTTCATTTAGAATAGAAAAATTATACTATACTGGTAGACAATATTCCATTTTCACAGCCATACTTATGGCCTTAAATTATATTTCAGACATTCAGAAAATTGTAAGTGAAATTTTATTATGTGTAGACTCAAAGTCAGTATTACAAGCTATAGAATCTCCAAATTCAAAGAAGCAAATTGAGATGACAATGGAAATAAAACATATTATTCACCAACTGACAAAACAGGGCATTAAAATAACTTTCTGTTGGGTACCTTCGCACTGTGGAATATCTTCAAATGAGTGGGTAGACCAAGCAGCTAGAAGAGCAGTAGTAATTTTCGAAGGTGCTATACAACTTGACATCCAGTTAGATCTACATGAATGCATTAGCTGTACAGAAAATGTATCTAGAAATCGATTTAAGAAATTACTTATAGATTCAAATAATCAATATTACCAATGTTGTGTAAAGACAAAGAATGCAGCTAATCCCAAACATTTTCTAAATTCGACACCAGCAGCACATTCAAGACAAATTACAAGTCTAATGTATAGACTTCGTTTAAATGCCTTTTGTACAAAATTTTCTATACATTTTATATGCGGTAAAAAAATAACTGTAAGCCATCTACTCATTCATTGTCCGAGCATAAGACCGTTACTTCCAAAAGATGTAGCTGATGACTTTTCTTCCAATATTTCATTAGCCCCAGAAAAGATTTTGAATGATTATTCATTGCTTAGAATGTTTTCAGAAATTTTAAACTCCAGTCCAGTTGGTATCCTCCTTTGATGTATTATATTTAATACTGTTATTTGTATTTACATTGTTGTAGGTTAATACTTGTTGATATACATATTCTCCTTCCCATGACAACTCATTCAATACACACCACAACCTCTTTAGACTTTTTCTTATAATATACTTTTCCTCTGATACATAACATGAACTTTTTTTCTTTTCTTTTTTTTTCTTTTTTTTAACACTAATATTCACATGCATTCCCTTTCCTTTATACACTACTTTACTCCTTTCCGTCTAAAAACACTTATAGTGAATAGACGTTAAACTGAAGAAAACACACAAGCTAATAAAAAGTAATATGACAAGATAAGATACAAATTGACTGTCTGTAATTTCAAGGATATTTGTCTGTTTGTGCACACACACACACACTTCAGCTAACATGACAACATACAACTTTACCATCTGTCATTTCAAGGAAATTTTGTCTTTTGGCACACACACACACACACACACACACACACACACACACACACTTAAGCTAATATGACAAGATTAGATACAACTTTACTGTCTGTAAATTCACAGAAATTTGGTTTGAGTATATGCACTGTTAAACATAGACATAACATTCAGACATTTGAGCCACAGGTCAGCAGAGTTGCACTTTTTCTGATTGTTGAATTTCAAAGTGTTCAAGTGACACAGTCAAAGAAGTTAAATATAAGAAAAAAGATAACTGAGTGAATTTATCATTAGATTATGAATATCAGGTTCATATATATATTTTTTTTTTCAAATGATATTCAAATTTTGGGCCTTTTGATTGTGGATGTTACATATATTGTGTGCATGAAAAATCACCAAAATCATGGGTGTGTGTGTGTGTGTGTGTGTGTGTGAGAGAGAGAGAGAGAGAGAGAGAGAGTGAGCTGGTGAGTGCGAGTGTAAAAGAGAGAGAGAGAGAGAGAGAGTGTGTGTGTGTGTGTGTGTGTGTGTGTGTGTGTGATGATAATGTGTGTGTGTGTGTGTATGCGTGTGTGTGTGTGTGTGTGTGTGTAGCAATGACAGTGATGTGTGTGTCTGAAAGCATGTGTGAGTGTTTACGTGACCATGCTTGTGCATGTGTGTGCACACAAGTGTGCACACTAGGTGTGTGTGTGTGCATGTGAGCACGAGTGCCTGTGTACATTCATGTGCGTGTAGAAATGAAAGCAAAGCGTTCCATTCATCACCTTTCCATCCTCACTGTTGACTTGCAGCAGACCTGAATGGGACACACACACACACACACACACGTCTCTAACTCACCTCATCTAGAGTGGACCCCCGGTGGTCAGCACGGCTGAAGATGCCCATCACCAGTCACTGCTGTCCTCCTTGCTGCGGCAGTCCGTCTGGGCGGCCAGCATCTTCCGACACAGCTCCTCGTGCAGAGAGGGCGCCACCCCGTGCGCCACAAACACGTACAGGAAGTTACACACCCGCAGGCCGTTGCTGGACAGCGTGAAGCGACCGCTGAGCTTCGGAGGCACGCCCAGCCGGTCCATCAAAATGCCCAGGTAGGCGTCCTCGTTGGGGATGGGCTTCACGAAGGGGCTCTCCTCCACCGCCCGCCTCACTACGTCGAACGACAACACGTAGCCGCTGCCGCTGGCGTACATGGGGTAGTAGTCGGGGAGGTAGTCATCCAGGGACACGGACCACTTCTCGTTGGGCTTGCGGATCACCTGGCGCTTCTCCTTCCGCACGACCATGGAGCCGGCGTACAGCTGGGCTGAGTGGGCGTTGTGGGTCAGCAGGAACTGCTGCAGCAGCACCGTATTGGCGAAGCAGTCGTCGTCCGTCTTCAGCACATACAGCGTCTGGCAGCTGGTGTCCACCCAGCGCAGGCCCTGCATCACCTTCAGCGTCAGGTTGCGGTACGAGTCCAGGTAGCTGCCGCGCAGCAGATCCCCATGTCTCCGGCCCTCTGCCCGCAGTCTGGTCGCCACCTGGACCCCGAACCCATTGAGAATGACTTTATCATCACCTCAGCAAGAGAAATGAAGCGTGGTGAAAGTCTGTGATACTTACACATTACAAACATGACAGCTGAATTTAACATATAACGTATATATTTATCACAAAAGCATACTGAACAGAGTCATAGCAAAGCACACCCGATAAAACAACACGGCTTTCCACTATTTAACAAGTGAACATGCACGCACAGACACACACACACATGCACACAAAACATACAACTGATTGTACACAGGCATCCACGCACACATTCTGCTTCTACACTTTCACAACATATCAAACAAACATGATGATGAAGTCAATATAAAATGACCAAGAGTTAAAACAACACAAATAAGGTTACAGCAAATAAGACAGGAAAAACATCAAATTACAACAGTAAAATTAACAGAAGGGGGGGGTTCGGGGGGTGGGGGGGGAGGGTTGGGGGGGGTTCTGTAAACTAACTAAACACCTGAACTTCAATTCAAATTCAGCGTAAAAACCACCTGTGTGTCGTTGGTGCGCCCCACCAGGAACACGCACTGCCACCGCACCACGTCCTGGGTCGGCAGGGCGGGGTTGCACCAGGTGCGGCGGATCTTCGCCCGGTGCTCAAAATGGTGTGGGGTGGACGTGATGAGTACCGTGAACAGAGACCCGCGCCGGCACTCCGGCATCTCCACCGCAGCATCATCCAGCTGAGACAGGTCCCAGAACCGCCGACGCTCGGAAGAGGAGAACGACAACGCCGACGCCAACGCCGACGAATTCCTGGCACCCACGCCTCTTCCCTGCAGCCTCAGCCTGGGTCTGTGGACGTCTAAAGGGGCGCTGTTCACCAGCTCTGTGCGGCCGGCAGCGGCGGCTCTCTGGAAGGGGTGGTCCACAGACACCAGGAGGACGGTGTAGGTGACGAAGACGATGGCGATGAGGACGATGAAGGTCCAGATGCTGGTGGTGAGGAGAATGCGGCGGGAGGCCAGGAACAATCTGCGGGACGGCATGGCTTTGGGCTGCACGTACACGCTGACCAACACGCGGGACGCTGCTGCCTTGGAACTCCTGCTGCCCAGCCCCAACCCTCGCCACCATCTCCGCAAGGACTGCATCACTGTGTTGCCTCCCCTTCTACTGCTCTCCTCCGTCTGTCACACCTGCACACAGCCAACGACACATCATACTGTGTTGCCTCCCCTCTACACTTCTCTGTCTGTCACACCTGCACACAGCCAACGACACATCATACTGTGTTGCCTCCCCTCTACACTTCTGTTTGTCACACCTGCACACAGCCAACGACACATCATACTGTGTTGCCTCCCCTCTACACGTCTCTGTCTGTCACACCTGCACACAGCCAACGACACATCATACTGTGTTGCCTCCCCTCTACACCTCTCTGTCACACCTGCACACAGCCAACGACACATCATACTGTGTTGCCTCCCCTCTACACTTCTGTTTGTCACACCTGCACACAGCCGACACATCATACTGTGTTGCCTCCCCTCTACACTTCTCTGTCACACCTGCACACAGCCAACGACACATCATACTGTGTTGCCTCCCCTCTACACTTCTCTGTGTCACACCTGCACACAGCCAACGACACATCACACTGTGTTGCCTCCCCTCTACACTTCTCTGTCTGTCACACCTGCACACAGCCAACGACACATCATACTGTATTGCCTCCCCTCTACACGTCTCTCTGTCACACCTGCACACAGCCAACGACACATCATACTGTATTGCCTCCCCTCTACACGTCTCTCTGTCACACCTGCACACAGCCAACGACACATCATACTGTGTTGCCTCCCCTCTACACTTCTCTGTCACACCTGCACACAGCCAACGACACATCATACTGTGTTGCCTCCCCTCTACACCTCTCTGTCACACCTGCACACAGCCAACGACACATCATACTGTGTTGCCTCCCATCTACACTCTCCCCCGTCTGTCTGTCACACCTGTACACAGCCAACAAACAACAGATCACTGACACACACAGTATCCAAAGTAACCACTGTTTGACCATGAGGTCCAAGGAAGTGCGTTGGGTTACGCTGCTGGCCAGGCATCTGATGTGGTGTAGCGTATATGGATTTGTCCGAACACAGTGACATCTCCTTGACCTACTGATATTGATACTGACCATGGGGATATAGAATAGAACAGAACATGTAGTAAAGAGTGGTAACTCTCTCCATTCATAAGGTACACAACTTCAAGTTAATGCTGCTTATGCTACCGATTCAGCTAGCACACAGGTAAACAAAAGGTACATTGGAACCAACCCAGACACTTCCTCAAAAAAGGAAGCATCGGGCATCTGCTTATACTGATCAGTTGACATGTGCACACAGCAGCAATGACAGAAGAAATGTGCAAAATGTGTTTGAATAGAACATGTCTTTATTACAAAGTGTACCAGTGTCACAAAGAATATTGGGGGGGGGGGGGGGGGGGTACTACATGAAGGGTACAAACATGAACTGGGAATCACATACAAAGTAACAAATACACCACCACAGACACACTCTGCTCAAAATAATGACGGACATCACATCACTGACACATTCAGACCAAAACAGTGAGAGTCTGACAGAGGAAGTCTGCTGACAATTACCTACTCAGTCCTCATGTTCCCAGATTTACACACACTCCACAGTCAGCCCTTACTCTGTCTCCATTAAACACAATATAAATGCCCGTGTTATTATCGTCATCATCATCATCAGTAGTGGCAGAAGTAGCGGTAGTAGTATACTTATGCTGCATAGTGATGTGTCATCAGTTTGTATCTTGTTGACAGCACTCTTAAGCATACATCAGTACACTGAGCATAACAAAATCTTTATAGTGTGTGTGCGTGTGAGCATGTATGCGTTGTGTTGTTATTGTTGTGTTGTGGTGGTGGTGGTGGTGGTGTGTGTGTGTGTGTGATTGTGTGTGTACACAGTGTGTACCAATACAAGTAGATAGTCTCTGCTTTGTGTGAATATATTTCTAATCATTTCTACTATTGTTTCAGAACTGCCAACGCTGATGTCTGCTTCCAGAAAATGATACAATTTATACATTGTTCAGCACCCCACCACATGTCCCACCCCCTTGCCCCAAACATACCCCCAACAAACACACCCACCCCTGCAACCGCCATGCCTCCTATATGCCTTTACACAGTGCCTCCTGCACACACCCGTCCCATGGAAAATCAACTTGCAGTGAACTGCACCAAGTCAGCAGTCAACTCCACTGCTGATATTTCTTCTTCTTCTCTTTCCTATAATGTCCATCGGTCGTCGCCGACCTTTACTGACATTTCAGGGGATCGCACAGCGCTTGCTAAGTGGAGAGAAGGGATAGAGAAAGCCTAAAAAAGCTAGCTATGGGTGCGACCATTAAGCCCCCGCATTTCAGCCAGAGGAGGCCGTGCCCCACCCCACAGGGAAAAAAAGAATGAACTGGTCATGAACCCTATCACTTTTTGTTTGTTTGTTTGTTGAATCACCTTGAAGAAAAATTCAACCAAAATTACAAACGCCAATATCAGCAAGAAAAAGAAGCAAACCCCTCACCCCCCCCCCCATCCCCATCCCACCCCACCGCCACCTCACTCCCGGCAAAAAACCAAAACAACAAAATATTAAAAAGAATTTAGTAGTAGTATCAGAATTTGACATCTTACAACTGACTGTAAACACAGTCCATTGCAGTCACACTGATAATTATAGACACATGTGTCAAAATATTGCACCATATCCACATAGCAGGCCTGTTCTGTGACCAGTCCATGTCAAAACACCTTTGATTTATACTCTAGCCATTCCCAAAAAGGGCAATCTCCAGCAGTGTCAAAACTACCGCACCATCAGCCTGATTAGTCATCCCAGCAAAGTCATGTTGAAGATCCTGCTTAACAGACTGAAACCACAAGCAGAAAACATCATTGCTGAAGAACAGGCAGGTTTCAGACCAGGAAGGAGCACAACTGAACAAATCTTCAACTTGAGGTTGCTATGTGAGAGGTACCATCAACACCAACAAGACCTCTACCACGTCTTCATTGACTTTAAGAAGGCATTTGACAGGGTCTGGCATGCAGCTTTGTGGGCTACCATGAATCTGTACAACATCAACGCCAACCTGATCAGACTGATACAGCACCTCTATGACAAAGCCACCAGCGCCGTCTACCTCAACAATAGCATCGGGGACTGGTTCAGAACCACAGTCGGAGTGAGACAAGGCTGTCTACTCTCCCCAACGCTCTTCAACATCTTCTTAGAAAGAATAATGACTGACGCACTGGAAGAGCATGAAGGAACAGTCAGCATAGGCGGCAGAACAATCACAAACCTACGTTTTGCCGACGACATTGATGGACTGGCTGGAAAAGAAGAAGAACTGGCAAGCCTGGTCAAACATCTGGACAAAGCCTCCACATCATATGGAAAGCAAATCAGTGCGGAGAAAACCAAACTGATGACTAACAACACCAACGGCATCAGCATTGACATCAAAGTCAACGACGAAAAGCTTAAAACAGTCCACAGCTTCAAATATCTGGGAGCAATCGTGTCAGATGAAGGATCTAAACCAGAAGTACTCTCGAGAATTGCCCAAATAACAACGGCACTCAACAAGCTGAACACCGTCTGGAACAACAAAAACATCGCTCTCAGCTCAAAAATCAGACTGATGCGTTCCCTGGTTATATCAATATTGCTCTACGCCTGCGAGACTTGGACCCTGACTGCAGACATCGAGAGAAGAATCCAAGCTGTCGAGATGAGATGCTTTCGTAGACTACTTGGCATCTCCTACAGAGACCACATCACCAACACGGAAGTGAAGAACAGAATCAAGCAAAGTATTGGACCCTACGAAGACCTTTTGTCCATAGTGAAGAAACGCAAACTTAGGTGGTATGGACACATCTCCCGATCATCTGGTCTTGCCAAAACGTTCCTGCAAGGCACCGTACAAGGAGGCAGAAGGAGAGGACGGCAGAAGAAGAGATGGGAAGACAACATCCGGGGGTGGACAGGCTTGACGCTCGGTGACGCCCTGAGGAAATCAGAAAACCGTGAAGAGTGGAGAGGGGTGGTGGTCAGGTCAGCAGCGGTGCCCCAACGGTCTGAACCCAGACTACGGGAGAGGTGAAGACTAGCCATTCACACTCTAGTTGGTGCATATCTGTTATGCATGTGTGGGTGTATGTGTGAATGTGTGTCTTCATGTTTTACATTTATTTGCTTATTTATCATCACTGTTGTCTTTTTTTTTTTATTATTATTATTTTATTATTATTATTATTACTACTACCTTTTTTTATATATATATTATAATTATTATTTATTTATTTATTTATTCATTTATGTAAGCTTATCTATTATTTATTCACCTTATTTTTTCTTTTCTTTTTTTCTTTTTTTTTTCCTCAAGGCCTGACTAAGCGCGTTCGGTTACGCTGCTGGTCAGGCATCTGCTTGGCAGATGTGGTGTAGCGTACATGGATTTGTCCGAACGCAGTGACGCCTCCTTGAGCTACTGAAACTAAAACTGAAACTGAAACTGACACTCTAGTCACTTGGTCTTCGACACAAGAATACACAAGGTATTTCCACTCCTAATCTTTTTGCCTCCTGAAATTCAACAGACAGAAACACGATGAGAGTGCTGTTGGCATTCTAGATCTTCAGCTGTACAAACCTGGTATTCGCTGCCCATTTCAGTCTGTCACAGTTAACTCTCTCCATACGAACGGCGAGAGAGACGACGTTAACAGCGTTTCACCCCAATTACCATCATTAAAATATTGCAAGCGGAAGGCTCTTATACTGAAGAGGTGAATGTTGACAAAGAATACCACAATTCTGACGACGGAAGCTAAAGGTTGGGTCATTCAGACACCCACTGGACATCCGAGGGGTCTGTGTAGAGGAGAAGAGAGGACTGACCGTACTGAGTGAGTTAAACACTCACATCCTTTTAAACATATCTAAAAATGTCCCTTTCACAAGCAGTCTCTTCACAATTAGGGCACTGCATTCTATGTCCGCATTCTATGGATCCACATGCATTTGTGCATGTGTTTTTTGAGAACTTTGTGTCTGACTTATGTGTTTGTATTCTTCAACACTTTGAGAGGTTTGAAAGTGCTATGTGAACGTACTGTCATTATTTCAATATTTGTTGAAGGATCCCATGATCACGTTTCTCTTCTCCTCCGGTTTCTCTTCTCCTCCATGAACACCGATCGGGGAGGGGGAGGGGGGCGGGGGGGGGCAATAACAGCTCAGCAACACAGTGGACTTTGTTCTCACTGCTGCTATTTGAGTGGCTTATGTCATGACAGTTCCCATTTAGATCAGTAATGTATTCCACAGCCAACAAAAGGACTGGACTTTGTGACAGCCAAATCAAGCACCCCCCCACCCCCCCTCACCCCCCAGCCCCATTGTCCTTGTCCCCAGCACTCACCGATATCCACATTGTACATTGCTTTTCCTTCCACAACAGTTTTCAAACGTGCTTTCCTGTCATCTGACCAAAATTTTCAAATGTGACACACTTTTCTCTGGACACCTGCCGTGTGTTTTCTACTTTCTTTCCATGGAACTGGGATGACAATCTAATGTGATCCCCAAACCCTCCCAGTCCCTGACTCTTAAAAAGTAACTTTTATACCCTTCTGAATTAGCATTTTTCACACACACACACACACACACACACACACACACACACACACACACAATCACACACACACACATGTGCATGCAAACACATGTTACAATCTTTATTGTTTCACAGCATCTCTCTCTCTCTCTCACACTGTGTGTGTATGTATGTGTGTGTGTGTGTGTGTGTGTGTGTGTGTGTGTGTCTCCCTCTCAACACTCATGATTATACACAAATGTTCACACACTATGAACACACAAAACCCTGTTAGGGAAAACAACAGTGGGTGAAGAGACACACACACACACACACACACACACACACACACACACAAACACACACACACACACACACACACACACACACACACACACAATGATATCGCATTGATATCATACAAGTTCTCTTCAATATAAGAAAACATACAGGTTTACATACCACTTGCAGAGGAGGAGAGTTTGTTTGTGAGTGTGCCTTTGAGTTTGAGTGTGTGTTCTATTGTTCTTTAAAATCTTCCCACTTTGAATGATATCAAGCATGTCATGTGTGTGTGTGTGTGTGTGTGTGTGTGTGTGTGTGTGTGTGTGTGATGTGGAGTGTGGTGGTTAAAGGGGGATATACAGAGAAAAGATTTATCAATTCATAAGCATGAAAGTATAACAGCACTTAACAAAAAAAAAGGGGGGGGGGGGGGGGTTGGGTGGAAACAGACAAGAGCAATAATACCTGGTGGCCACATCATCCAAACACTCCTCTATCAGACAATGGATTAGGGACAATTTTGAATAAAAGGAACTGGCGGGACATTCTTTTTATTATGTTTTGTTCTGAAATATCATAACTTCACATGAATTTGGGAGAAAGTGACAATCCTTTGTCACTGAAATAAACTGTGGTTTTGCAAGATCTGTTTACCACATACACAATAAAAGTCTTTGCTAAACTTTGTCTTGTGTATGTATGTGTGTGTGTGTGTGTGAAAGTTGTTAAAGTGATCATAAAATGGTGTGTGTGTGTGTGTGTTGTAAGTGTGTGTGGGTGTGTGTGTTGTCGTTAGTGTGTATGTGTGTGCATGTGTGTCTCAGTGTGTCAGAGAGAGAGAGAGAGAGAGTGTGTGTGTGTGTGTGTGTGTGTGTGTCTGTGTCTGTGTGTCTGTGTGTCTGTGTGTTGTCAAAGTCATCATAAAATATAACCTGTCATTGTCACACTCACAGTCATTAGAAGACATCACTAATTAACAACCAGCTCTCGCAAGTGTCAGCCATCATAAGACAGTGCTTCTCAGTGTCATCATCATCGAATATAACTTGTCATTAACAAGGGCCTACATTTGGCATAGTGTTGTGTCCTACACGTGGCAGTATCTGCACCTGTGGGTCTGTGAGCGTCGGTAGGCGAGAGAGTGGGGAAAGGACTGCACAACTCCTCTTCACCTCTTCACTAAAAAAAAAGTCACCTGTGCTGGTCAGGCAACCAGGCAAATGTCAGAACATCAAGCTAGCCCTTCAACAATCAGCCTCTTCTCCCATATGAGGACACACACCCACAGATAAGCCTGCCTGCCTACTTGACCATTGGTCCGACGGGAGACTCCATTGTACTGTCCTTGGGAAAGGCACTTTACTTTGATCTTCTTCACTCTAGCCAGGTGTGAATGGCTAACTGACTTCAGTTTGGGAAATGACGGGCGCAACAGCCAAGTGGTTAAAGCATTGGATTTTCAATATGGCAGTCCTGGGTTCGAATCTCAGTAACGGCACCTGGTGGGTAAAGGGTGGAGATTTTTCCCATCTCCCAGGTCAACATATGTGCAGACCTGCTTGTGCCTGAACCCCCTTCGTGTGTATACGCAAACAGAAGATCAAATACGCACATGATCCTGTAATCCATGTCAGTGCTCCGTGGGTTATGGAAACAAGAACATACCAAGCATGCACACACCCGAAAATAGAGTATGGCTGTGTACATGGCAGGGTAAAAACGGTCATGCATGTACATACGAGTGAACGTGGGAGTTCCAGCCCATGATCCAAAGAAGAAGAAGTTGGGGAAAGGTTTTCACAGCAGGAGAGGATGGACTGGGTCCAACAGTCTAACCAGTACTGCGCCCTAAACACTGTGGATGTGAACTCACTGTCCCCATGGCCATAAAAGGTTATGGAACTGGTCCTTTGTCACACAGTAGCCACAGCACATCATGTCATTGTCGCAGTTTTCCCCAAATCAGGAGATGCTATTTAATGATCACACTATACTTTCATTGGGGGGGGTGAACAGGATGAGGGGTTGTCTTTTGGACAAAAACAAACTGGGATCTAAATTTATCTTTGTTAAATATGGTTCATGTGCATTATATTTCTGGTGATATTCTGTTTTGTGTCTGCAAAAATGGATAAATATATTTATAAAAAATAAAAGAGCTGAGATCTCAGTGTACTGTCAAACACCCACACCCACAAACATCCATACACACACTTTCACAAGATTCCCTATCTGCTGCCAAAGAGAACAGTGGCTCTATTAACAATTAATGGATGTAGACCTTCAAGTTTAGGCATGGATAACTGCACTGCACTGATACAGAAATCTATATATGTTGGAGTATTTTTCAATCATTGGCCTCATCAATGCAATGATCTGTGAGTGTGAAGAAGAAAGAACCAAATTGTACAGTGTGTTGTGTCATATGCCAACCTCACCAGCTGTCAGCTGTATTGATCTCAGATCTGTGTCCTTTTGATACAACTCAAGACGATGAAATGGAAATGTGAAAGGACATATAGCATATATACATAGATATATATGGTCTCTTGTGGCAGAAAGTTGCAGGCAAGTGAAACGCGGTAAATTGAAATTCTGACAGCTGCAAATTGTGATGAGCTTACTACACGAGCGAGTGTGGTTCTGTACTTTCTTTTTCTTCGAACTCCAAGTATTTATCGTTGGAGTTTGACACAATCACCAAGATGTCTGAATAAACTATGAAACGAATGTGACAGCTGACTAGAAATACTAAAATTACTGACCACTTCCACACTGTCATTGTTATTCATCTGAAACCGAGTATTGTTCATGTGCCTCGTGGCTGACAGGCCAACCTTTTTTTCATTTTTTATTTTTTTAAGGGATTGCTTGTCTGGGAAATGTTGACATGTGTTACCATGCAAAAGGCTCTGGATTTTGTGCACTTGCAAAGTCAGTGTTTAGGGTCTAAACTGACTGTATTAATGCAGTGTTATTTTGTTTAATTTATTATTGAAAAATGCGACTGTCCTGCAAACTGATTCCAGAAACAATCTGTCATGTCCGACACACGAGTTTACGACTGACCTACTTTTCTCCGGAGGAAACCAGAAGCTTCAGTGTGGATAAACTGGCAGAGATCTCGCACGCACAGATCAATGAGCACATTCACTTTCGACTCGTGCAAGTCTGATACTAAATGTTTATGCTCCTGGCCGTTGACAAAGGCTAATGGTCAGGAAAAGAAAACAAATCACACATACTTCACTTACCACTTGCACACTCCGTCACCCCGTCCATTCTGCTGCACTCCGTCAGTTAGCTTCTCATTGGTTGTTTCAATGTGACCCTTGACCTTCATGTCAATGACCTCACAAGGCACACGGTGCTGATGTGTTTTCGCGTCAAAACAGGAGCACATGGCAAAGGTTGAAGGTCACAACTCGTGCAGTCTCTTTGAGATTCAAGAAGAAGAATACACATAATCTTGCACAAAATACTAACACGTTCAAAAATCTCCTTGACACCAACACCATCTTAAAAGAAACATTTTTTTGATTATGATGAATAAAACAAAGTTTCTTACAGAAGTGTACGTACTTGCGTACCCCGCCCAACACAAACAAAAGAAGAAAATAAATAAATAAAACACAAACAAAAGAAGAAAATAAATAAATAAAATAAAATGGAAGAAGTGAAAATGAAGATTCGATGGGGACATAAAAAGGCCGAGAGGTCTAGGCAGATGACTTGCCAGTCCCTATACTACTACTACTACTACTACATAATAATAATAATAATAATCATCATCATCATCATCATAATCATAATCATAATTCAAGTTGAGATACTGTTCGAAATAACCTTGTGTTCATCATTTGACATACATATGATCCTTCACTTCGAAAACTGAAGAAAAGGACTTGAAAGAAGTTTAGATAAGCATGCCCGGGTAAATTTGAAGATTTTCTTCTTCAGTCTTCTCCGTTCGTATCGTGGGCTGCGACTCTCACGTTCACTGGTGTGTACACGAGTGGGTTTTTTTTACGTGTGTGACCGTTTTTACCCCGCGCTATGTAGGCCGCGGCAGCAATACTCCGTTTTCTGCCGGGGGAAATTTGACTGAAGATGATTGTACTCATTTCGGGGAGCGTCACAGAGGCTCAGGCTGAATACGACACCAGCTGACAAGACTGACTCTCATTGACCGTATTGCTTTCTCGAGTCACAGTCGTCTGCATGGATCGGCGCAACCGTACCATCAATGCCGGTGTACAGTGGAGTTGCACACACTGACTTGAACCGCGGGCATCACAATAATTCTTCTTCTTCTTCTTCTTCGTTCGTAGGCTGCAACTCCCACGTTCACTCGTATGCACACGAGTGGGCTTTTACGTGTATGACCGTTTTTATCCCGCCATGTAGGCAGCCATACTCCGTTTTCGGGGGTGTGCATGCTGGGTATGTTCTTGTTTCCATAACCCACCGAACGCTGACATGGATTACAGGATCTTTAACGTGCGTATTTGATCTTCTGCTTGCATGTACACACGAAGGGGGTCCAGGCACTAGCAGGTCTGCACATATGTTGACCTGGGAGATCGTAAAAATCTCCACCCTTTACCCACCAGGCGCCATCACCGTGATTCGAACCCGGGACCCTCAGATTGACAGTCCAACGCTTTAACCACTCGGCTATTGCGCCCGTCTTTCACAATAATTCAGCTCGAGAATCAGTAATAATTACTGTGTAGTCTTGGCTCCAGTCACTAAGTAAAGGATGCAGGCGTTGATAAACAGTCAGTGAAATGTTCGTCAAAGAAGACCTGTGTGAGGAATTAGCTACCATACACTTATATATATAGACCTATGAAGATTTGCTGAAAACATGACATTGTAGTTACTCAGTTTTTGAAACTGTCGAAACTGAAGCGAAAACTCAAGACTGTTGTACGTTCGTCAGCACGGTGGTTGCTGCATCAGTGCTCCAAGTTATTCAAATAAATCAATAAATATTTTTTTATGTAATAATTTAGAGCAATTAATGCTGTCGAGCACGCCTTTTTTTGTAAGTGAGTGTTTTAATCTACAAACAAATATATATATATTCATCAAGTTTTGTTTTTTGTTGTTGTGTTTCATCTGCTTGTTTCTTCAAGTTCTCTCTCTCTCTCTCTCTCTCTCTCTCTCTCTCTCTCTCCGCCGACAGATTGGAAGAATAGGCTATGCCTAAAATCTTAATCCTTGAATAAAAACGTTTTGAGTTCTGAGTTCTGAGTTCTCCCTCTCTCTCTTTCTCTCGATCTCTCTCTCTCTCTCCGAACATCCAAATATCTCATAGCTCTCATAGCACATACAATTAATATACTACGGATCAGACCACGACTGACTGACTGGGAGCGTATCGTTGTGCCGACCCGTTTACGGATTGTCTTTTGTCACAAAAAAGACAAAACAAGATGGGCAAGCCATACTAATAATCTCCCTTTTTATTTGACATTTGGGTCACAGTAACGTCACAAATGGCGCAACTGGGTCCAAACGTATGCATTCGCGAATCCTCATTGGCTACGACCTTTGTTTCAAATTTCGTAAAGATCGGTTCATAAACAGCTGAGAAAAGCTTGTTTGCGTAGAGAACTGCGCATTCTAAAAATAGAACATGATTAACGTCATCGTGAGCTTATTACTTATACCGTTTATAGTCCCTAGTATAATGAACGCGTAACTGAAATTTGGAGGAAATCCGTTGATAAACAGCGGAGATATTAGTGATCAACATTTTGGCAATTTGCGCCACTGTGACGTCACAAATGGCGCAAATGGGTCTCAACTCATACATTCGGTAGACATCACAGCCCCCGAGCTTTGATCCAAATTTTACTAAGATTGGTTCATAAACAGCCGAGAAAATCTTGTTAAAAAATCATCGAATAGCGGGACGGCGGCATAACGGGTCGGCGGCATAGCGGGACGGCGGCATAACTCAGTGATCGACCGACGGTGACTCAGTGGGCTTAATTCATGCAATTATCTGAATAAAGTTATTATTGTGAAGCTGCATAAGTTACGACTAGATCCCAGTGGACTATGGCCACCACGTTTAACGAGAAAAGGTCAACAGTTCGAGAACTTAGAAGCCACAAACCCCCCTGTATATTTGTTTGCAAACACCCGCACTTCAAAAAGAAGGAGGAAGAGCGCTTGAAATAAGGGGAAATAACCACGCTGACTGAGACGGAGAACAAGATTAGCAAGAGTAACTGCCGCTACATTGCGTCATGTCACTCTTGTCGCATCACATCTTTGTGTGAATTCGGACTGCTCTCATCGGGTTGAGCATTTCGCCACAGTGCAGCGCCACCCACAGTTTTGGGTGGTTGTTTTTGGGGTTGTTTTTTTTTCATCCTGCAAGTGTACGCACACGGGACATCGGTGGTTAAGGTACACTGTCCCGTCATTTGTTGCCGACTCCGTGACACTCATAGCACTGTCGGTTAACAATGGTCAGCTACTGTGTTATCTCAAACGGTTCTGAAAGTGAAGTAAAAAAAAAAATAAATAAAATAAATAAACACACACACACACACACACACACACACACACACACACACACACA
>NC_134895.1:10349926-10352426 GCF_041734735.1 Babylonia areolata
GTAAGAAACAGATTGAACTCAGCAGATATTAAGGCAGTGTGTCGCCTCTGTTTCTGTTATTTTCTTCTTCTTCTTCTTCTTCTTCTTCTTCTTCTTCTTCTTCTTCTTCTTCTTCTTCTTCTTCTTCTTCTTCTTCTTCTTTTTTCTGTGTTTCACTGTCATGACTAGCTCCTTCTAAGCTGTGATGGGAAATCATCGGGAAAAAGAAGAACACGATTATAATGGACAATTGAGACGTTTGAAGGTTTCAGGTCGGTGACTTTGCATTTCTGCCGCGTTATAGTGTGTGTTTGTGTGTGTGTGTGTGTGTGTGTGTGTGTGTGTGTGTGTGTGTGTGTGTGTGTGTGTGTGTGTGGTGTTTGTGTGTGTGTGTGTGTGTGTGTGCGTGTGTGTGTGTGTGTGCGTGTGTGTGTGTGTGTGTGTGTGTGTGTGTGTGTGTGGTGAAAGACTGCCGACAGAGGTTCCCGTGCCATCAGGACTGCTGGGCCAGGTGAACACTGACAACGAGGAATGGTTGGGTGCAGCTACTTTCTGTCCAAGTGGTGGATACAGTCAAACAAACAATCAAACTTTTTTAAAGAAATATAAAAAAAATTAAAAAAAAAAAAAAATTGTGTGGTAATTCAAAATTGTGGATTGCCTGTGGACACGTTAAGTGACCTGACACCAAAACTGTAGCAAGGGAACAAACTCTCAGTGTGAGCAAAATCATCAGTACGCTGAGACAGTGAGCCGGATGATTGAGACAGACATCAACATCAACGAAGATCACTCACTCACTCATTCCCTCGACCGCTGGGGTCGTTGGGGGGACATGAGGAAGATGTCATAGCTCGCCATGCCGTTTTGTTGGCAGCTGTCGTGAGGAGATCTGGCATCGTCATTTTGGTCCATTCCTTGACGTTGTCGGACCAGCTCTTTCTCTGCCGCCACCCGTCTGCGCCCTCCCTCTACAGTCCCTTGCAGGATGGTTTTGGAGAGGGTGTTATGTCGTATGACGTGACCAAACCATGCCATCTTCCGTCGTTTGACAGTCGCCAGCAGTGGTTCTTGGGGCCCAACAAGGTTGCTGACCAGGTTCCGCACATAGTCATTGGTCTTGTGCTCCTTGTAGGAGATGTGTAGTAGTTTCCTCAAGCACTTGGTTTCGAATGCTTGGGTTCGTCTTTCTGTTTCTGCCATCAGTGATCACTGATCTCAATATAATACGAAAGAAGACAGTATAACTATCAGTATCAGTATCAGCAGCTCAAGGAGGCGCCACTGCGTTCGGACAAATCTGTATTCGCTACACCACATCTGCCAAGCAGATGCCTGACCAGCAGCGTAAGAAAGACAAGAAAGAAAGAAGACAAGAAAACGACTCAAGAAACTGTCTGCTTAGCTGTCTGTTGCAAGAATTGTGGACGTAGTGAAGTATCATCACCACAAGAAGAGTGAGAGACTGACATTCATTTCGTCACTGCAGTTGTGTTGAACATAGTCTGTCCACGCCAAAGGTGACAGGGGGGAACCACGCCAAAGGTGACAGGGGGGAACCACGCCAAAGGTGACAGGGGGGAACCACGCCAAAGGTGACAGGGGGGGGGAAGGGACAGACAATACAGAGCAAACCGACCTCCTGAATTGTTCAGAACGATGTGTGGAGAAGCTGTTCACAAAACCAGTGCACTGACGGGAAGTGGACAGAACGGGTGAAAGAGTGACGACCTGCTGGACACGGACTGACCCAGTCCCTTGGACCCGTTGTGTGTGGAGCAGGGATCGGGGATCGTCCAGACATCTCAGGGATTCTGACAGGGATCAGTGGACCTGTGTGGATCAAACACAGCAGGCAACCAGGATCCCAGACATCCTGGGGATTCTGATAGGGATCAGTGGACTGTGTGGATCAAACACAGCAGGCAACCGGGAAAAACAGACAACTTGTGCGATTCTGACAAGAATCAAGGGACTGTGTAGATCAAACACACCGGGCAATCAGAAATCTAGACATTTTGAGGAATTCTGACAGGTATCTGGGACTGTGCAGATCAAACACTCCAGGCAACCAGGAATCCAGACACCCTGAGGATTACATTCTGACAGGACAACAGCCATGAACACATCCGGGGCCGCATGCCTGCACAGCCGACTGGCGCTGAGCACAGTGGCGCCCGCCCAGAATGACACAGCCGGCGGCAGCACCCTCACCGATGAAGATCCTTACGGCGCCATGCTCTTTGTTGTCATCACCATCTGCGTCTACGGGCTGGGCATCGTCTTCTTCATCGCCAGCCACATCCAGAAGCGGCAGGTGAACCGGGACGAGGAGAAGCAGATCTCCCGCTACCTCAAGCGCCTGCACCTCAACAGGCCCTTCAGCGACGACCAGAAGTTCCGCGTGCTCAGGTTCAAGTCCCGCCTCCTCGCCGACTCCGCTCTGGGTCAGCGCCACGACCGCCGGGTCTCCCTTCTGTTTCGGCATCCTCCTGGGCTGGTGGTGAGGAGGGGGGAGAGG
>NC_134895.1:10357426-10364926 GCF_041734735.1 Babylonia areolata
ACGTTCACTCGTATATACGCGAGTGTGCTTTTACGTGTATGACCGTGTTTTGGGGGGGTTTTTTTTACCCCGCCATGTAGGCAGCCATACTCCGCTTTCGGGGGTGTGCATGCTGGGTATGTACTTGTTTCCATAACCCACCAAACGCTGACATGGATTACAGGATCTTTAACGTGCGTATTTGATCTTTTGCTTGCGTGTACACACGAAGGGGGTTCAGGCACTAGCAGGTCTGCACATATGTTGACCTGGGAGATCGGAAAAATCTCCACCCTTTACCCACCAGGCGCCGTCACCGAGATTCGAACCAGGGACCCTCAGATTGAAAGTCCAACGCTTTAACCATTCGGCTATTGCGCCCGTCAGATTACAGGCGCCGTTTCCGATCCAGCTGTTACATGAATGTGTGATGCAGGATCCCTGTGGCGTTTCTGTCAGCGTTGGGGTCTTTTCCTTGTTCTCTTTCTCAACTCCCCTTTAGCCCCTCTACCCCCCCCCCCCACCCCCCCACCCCCCACGCCCCACCCACCCATGAAAGCGTCCCGACCCTATTTTTGTGCGCTCTTTGTATCACAACAACAACAATAACAATAATATGATAATAATGATAAGAACAAGGATGATGATAATAACAACAACAACAGCAATAATAATAATAATAATGGTGATGATGATGATGATGATGATGATGACAGTAACAACAACAACAACGAAATAACAACAACAGCAGCAGCAACAACAGCAACAGCAACAACAATAATAATAATACTAATGATGATGATGATGTTGGTGATGACGATGGTGATAGTAACAACAACAACAACAACAACAGCAGCAGTAGCAGCAACAACAACAAGAACAACAACAACAGCAGCAGCAACAACAATAATGATGATGATGATGATGATGATGATGATGTTGTCCTTGGAAACTTTCCTCGCGTTCTTACTTGCCCACTTACTTGCTTGCTTGCTTACTTGCTTACTTACTGCCCGTTGTACTTACTTCCTTGCTTGCTTGCTTCCTTACCTACTTACCTCCTTGCTTGCTTGCTTCCTTACCTACTTGTTTGCTTGCTTGCTTGCTTGTTTGCTTGCTTACTTACTTACTTACTTACTTACTTACTTACTTACTCACTCACTCGCTTGCTTGCTTGCTTGCTTGCTCACTCACTCACTCACTCACTCACTCACTCACTCTTTCACTGACTGACTGACTGACTGACTTACTGACTTATTTACTTACTTACCTATTTAATTATTTGCTTGCTTACTTATTTACTTACTTACTGCCCGTTGTACTTCCTTCCTTCCTTCCTTCCTTGCTTACTTACTTACTTACTTACTTACTTGCTTGCTTGCTTACTTACTTACTTACTTGCTTACTTGCTTGCTTGCTTGCTTGCTTGCTTGCTTGCTTACTTACTTACTTACTTACTTGCTTGCTTGCTTGCTTACTTACTTACTTACTTGCTTACTTGCTTGCTTGCTTACCTATTTAATTACTTGCTTGCTTACTTATTTACTTACTTACTGCCCGTTGTACTTACTTCCTTACTTGCTTGCTTGCTTGCTTACTTACTTAATTACTTACTGTCCGTTGTACTTCCTTCCTTCCTTCCTTCCTTGCTTGCTTGCTTACTTACTTACTTACTTACTTACTTACTTACTTACTTACTTACTTACATACATTAACTTACTTACTTACTTACTTACTTACTTTAACTTACTTAACAAGCTACTTACTTACTTACTTACTTACTTACTTTAACTTACTTACTTACTTACTTACTTACTTACTTTAACTTATTTAATAAGTTACTTACTTACTTACTGTCCGGTGTGTCTCCTGGCATGTAGGGCAGCAACAAGGAACCGCCACCCACGTCTATGTTGGGCTCTGGTCTCTGAATGGTACCCCAGGCATGCTTCAGGGTCCTGAAGTCTGTTTCGACTGTTCTGCGCCGGATGTTCTTTAGCCTTCCTCTCTTGCGTCTGCTGTCAGGGTGATGTGACCTTGCTGTCTTCGCATGACGTGTCCAGTCCGTTGCCACTGTCGTGAAAATGAACACTGCTATGGCTGGACACTGCACGGGAGGTATGCTGAGAGAGTTCGTTAAATGCAGTGTGAGAGAAATTCAGGAAAACTGTACACGTGAGATCGTGAGATAGACTCGTGAGCTTGCATTGAGACTTCTGACGAGGTGGCTGTGTTTATTCCTTGCCGGGTGAGCAAATGGTTTTGTTAGTATAAATGTGTGTTGCGGAAGATGAAGTAAATATTTCATAAATGGGATGTTTAACATTATGTATGTATTTCGTAATTTTGAAAGCATTCGCTAAAGGGTTAAGTAAATATAAATTCGTATTCCAAAATCTTGAATAACCAGTGCTACAAATATAGAAAGGGCCAAGGAATGTGGACTGTGATTTTCAATAACATATTCTAATAATCTACTTTGCATTTTATACTACTTTGTATTTTTAACTACTTAATTGAAATGAATAGAGTTTGCATTGAGACTTCTAACGAGGTGGTTGTGTTTACTCCTGGCCAGTCCTCGGGTTACACCACCACCCTGTCATGACATTGCTCTTCATCTTGTCTTGATTGCATTGGGCGATTTGCTGCTGATTAGAGATTCGCATCATTCTTCGGAAGTTTTGTTGTTGTTGTTGTTGTTTTTTGTTGTTGTTTTTTTGTTTTCGTGTGTCGGAGGTTTGACAACTTCGTTAGATCATTCTCAGCCAGCCAGCTCTGAACCATAGAGCAGCATGGAAAGGAGTTTCCTCGCGTGCTGAATTACATTTCTAGGCACAGACACTCTGACACCGAGTGCTGACAGAGCAGGCAGCTTCAATTCATCGTGAAACCTGTGGAACAGGCCGAGGTTGTGAGGCTCACAGTCCGCCCTTGTGGTAAAGCATCTTCAGAAACAGATTACTGGAAGGCGTATGTCAGGCCGAATGCCATGCATAGCGAGCTGATGTTAAAAGTAGAACCGCAGCCAAGGCTGGCGAAATTTAGCCACTGACGATTGTTGCAACGTAATGCAATACAATGCAATGCAGTACAGTACAGTACAGTACAGTACAGTACAGTACAGTACAGTACAGTACACTGTGCCGAGGTTATTCCGGACGCATATCAATAAAAGCAGTTATTGTGATGTATGCTCGATGTCAGGTTTCTGTTATCAGACCTAAAAACGTTCACAGTTCCCTCAGCATTTTACGGCCATTGGGGCAGTGAACTCATGTCCACCGCTTTCTCGGCACAGGAAGGCGGGGCCCAATCCTCTCCTTCAGCCGCTTTTAACCTTCGATGACCAACGTCAGGTTCCTGTTCACACCTGCGTGGAGTGAGAAAAATTGTAACGAAGAACCTTTCCCAGGGACACACCGCCACCATTCCGACTGAAACGGTGTCCTCGAACACTAATCGGTGGTGTACACTGGACCAGAAGTCCAACGCTGGCGACACCTTAACTCTCTCCATACGAACGGCGAAAGAGACGACGTTAACAACGTTTCATCCCAATTACCATCTTTGAAATATTGCAAGCGGAACGCTCTTATACTGAAGAGGTGAATGTTGATAAAGAATACCACAGTTCTGACGACGGAAGCTAAAGGTTGGGTCATTCAGACACCCACTGGACATCCGAGGGGTCTGTGTAGAGGAGAAGAGAGGACTGGCCGTACTGAGTGAGTTAAACTGTTTTGGGATTCATCAAAACGTGTGGTTTACGACATCCTTCACAGGTCAAACATATGACATGCATTTGCACAAAGTAAATTAAATGATTAAAACAAATCAAACAATACAGCACATGTGGCCTAGAGGTAACGCGTCCGCCTAAGAAGCGAGAGAATCTGAGCGCGCTGGTTCGAATCACGGCACAGCCGCCTATATTTTCTCCCCCTCCACTAGACCTTGAGAGGTGGTCTGGACGCTAGTCATTCGGATGAGATGATAAACCGCGGTCCCGTGTGCAGCATGCACTTAGCGCACGTAAAAGAACCAACGGTAACAACAGGGTTGTTCCTGGCAAAATTCTGTAGAAAAATCCACTTCGATAGGAAAAACAAATGAAACTGCACGCAGGAAAAAATAAAAATAAAAATAAATGGTGGCGCTGTAGTGTAGCGACGCGCTCTCCCCGGGGAGAGCAGCCCGTATTTCACACAGAGAATTCTGTTGTGATAAAAAGAAATACAAATACAAATATTGCACGACAAACCTTGTGGAAAATCATTTTACATGGTTATGTGTATAGACAGTATTTCCTTATTCTCAATACCATCATCCAGTTAGGTGAGTCATTGACATGACAGGTCAAACATGTCGACAACATGTGCACAAAAGAAAGAAAATAAGTGAACAAAATTCAGACAATGATTATAAAAGAAACAAACCAACTGTAACGTTCCCTTCACGAGGGGCAGCTGCTCTGGCGAACGCTCTGTGATGCTTGGTGTTTTCATGCTGAATTTTCAGTTTTAGTTGAGATGTTTCTGTTGTTTTTGTTTTTTGGGTGTGTTTTTGTGTTTGTTGTTGTTGTTTGTTGTTGTTGTTGTGGTTGTTTTTTTTCTATAAAATATCAGTTTTATTGTTGTAATCTGATATTTCTATGCCTGTCATCTTTGTTTCTATACCATTGCCACGTAGTCCCAAACCTAAATTGGCCTCCATTGCAACATCGTCATCATCATCATCGTTTTCCTCCGCCTTCTTCTTCATCATCAATATAAATTATGTCCCAAATTATGTAACCTTTCATGCCCTGCTCACATGGTGACCTCAGTTTCTACCTCCGTGCTTGGGGTGAGTCCTGTTAGTGTCTTCAGGGAAGGCAGATTCATGGGGTGCTGTTGGATGGACGTGGTGGCAGTCTCCAATCTGGGAGGGACGCTCACTCAGTCTGGCTCCGCGACTAAGCCAATATTGTCGTCAGTAGGGGGTTCAGTAGGTGGTGTCCAACGTACGTTAAGTCAGAACAGGCACCACTGAACACCACCGAAATGATTCAGCAGTAGTGCAGGATCTCCTCTGGTGCGTGGCCTCCTGGCGAACCTTACATCGATAGTTCCCTGCGGATTGCCGACACTGGGACTATGACGGAATGGGACGTGAATGGGGGACTCGGAATGAGCGGCGTGGGCGGAATGCCACTGAAACGGTGCAGATGATGGGGCAGCAAAAAAAAAAAAAAAAAAAAAAAAAGACGTAAAGACAGCTCTCTGGAAAAAAAAAAAACAACAAAAAAAACATCCATTTAGGTGAGCCATTACCGTATCAGCCGCCCTGGCGAAAGATTACCAGACAAAAATATTTCAATCTTCGACATCTTCATCCCCGAGCCAGCCACGGTTTCCACGACAACTAACTTGTGCCCCACACACACACACACACACACACACACACACACACACACACACACACACACACGCAAACGCACACGCATGCGCGCGCGCGCACACACACACACACACACACACACACACACAAGTCTTTGGACCCGAGCTGTTCAATGTCCTCTGGTCTTCCTCTACTCCTGTCGCAGATAGCTAGCTGCTTCAAACGTCAGCAATCGTGGTGTGCGTGTGTGTGTGTGCATGTGTGTGTGTAACCTGTGCCAGCGTGCGGACACCGGAAACGTATATATGTCTGAACACATGTGATTGTGTATGAGCGTGCGCAAGCCGGTGTGTGTGTGTGTGGTGTCTTAACTGCTTGTGAAGGGGGATGAAGGGGAGGGCGTGTGGGGGGGGTGGGGGGGGGGGGTAGTATGAAGTTGAGTGGTGTGAGGGAACGGGGGAGGGGAAGGGGGGAGGAGGAGGGGTCAGTTTGGTGGCGTCACTCAGCGACAGATAGACACTGAAGACCAAACAAGACTGAGGCGGCGGCAGTCAGTCAAATCGCGCGACTTTGTGTGCCGTAGTTATCGCGACAGCAGCCAGTCGAGAAACTTCGTGTGTGCACCCCTTCCTTCTCCTATCTCCTCCCTCTCTCTCTCTCTCTTTCTTCTTTTCCCTCTCTCCCCCTACCTGCCCCCCCCCCCCCCCCGACCCCCACACAGCCCCCAACGCGGCCCCCCTCCCCATACACTCCCTCTCCCCGTCTCTCTCTCTCTCTCTCTCTCTCTCTCTGTCCGCCTGTCAGCATCAGTGGTTGTTCGTTGTTCACCTCCAGAGGACCAGCTTCCAGTGTGTGAGTGAAGAGTCTTCACAGTCTGTCTGCGAGTCTGTCTGTGTGTGTGTCTGTCTGTCTGTGCTGCTGGTGTTCAGTGGACAGTTCGGGAGTGTTCAGGCTATGAGGTGAGTTGAGTTGTTTGGTTTTTGGGGGGGGTTTTTTTGGTTGTTGTTGTTGTGTTGCTTTGTTGTTTTCTTGGTGGGGGGGGGGGGGGGATGTGGACCTCAGTGACGTTGTGTGATTCTGTGGCAGTGTGTGTGTGTGTGTTGTGTGTGTGCGCGCGCGCGCGCGTGTGTGTGTGTGTGTGTGTGTGTGTGTGTTGTGTATGTGTGTGTGTGTGTGTGGCTGTAGTGTGTGTGTGAGGGGGGAGGGGTACTGTGTGTGTGTGTGTGACTGCAGTGTGTGTGTGTGGGGGGGGGGAGTGTAGTGTGAGTGTGTGTGTGTGTGTGTTTGTCTGTGTGTATGTGTGTGTGTGTGTGTGTGTTGTGCGTGTGTTTGTCTCTGTGCGTGTGTGCGTGTGTGTATGTGTGTGTGTGTGTGTGTGTGTGTGTTACGGTTGTATCCTCCATCATAATCACACCCTGTTGAAAAGGGGCAAAAAGAATTTCAAATTTATTTGAATATTTGACACTTGTGTCACTTTACCACAGTGTTAATCGGTGAGTCAGAGAGAGAGGGAGAGGGAGAGGGAGAGAGTCAGAGAGAGAGAGATTCAGTCCATCCTAGTATCCTTTGAAGTCATTTGTTTATTTGTTCTTCTATTTATCTACCTATTTATTCAGTGTTCTCTTTGTTTCTTACTTGAAAATGTTCGACAGTACATAAATATCCCCGGTCATTTGTAGCACTGTTTGAATGTCCTTGCAACCCTTTGATGAGGCATCTGAACAGATATATATATATATGTGTGTGTGTGTGTGTGTGTGTGTGTGTGTGTGTGTGTGTGTGTGTGTGTGTGTGTTAGAGATATAAGAATGTGGGGCAGACGGAGAGAGAGAGAGAGAGAGAATATCAATGAATTTTATTCACCGAAGGCAACGGAGTAAGCACACGGTTTATATTTCATCCACTCCTGGAAGAAAGAAGGGGAACGTAAAAGAATCCGAAAATGTAACTTCAAACACAGAGACTGCGAAGAAAGAAGGAAATGATCACAGAGAGACAGACAGACAGACAGACACAGAGACAGTCAATCCATCCAAAAGATGTACACCTTTTCTCGTCTCCTGCTGCTGACAAACACACGGTCATAAATCTGCTCTGAGGAGAGGAGCAGGTGGAAAGTCTCACGTTGTGATCGGACAC
>NC_134895.1:10369926-10372426 GCF_041734735.1 Babylonia areolata
GGTTTCAGGCACTAGCAGGTCTGCATATATGTTGACCTGGGTGATCGGAAAAATCTCCACCCTTCGCCCACCAGACGCCGTTACCGAGATTCTAACCCGGGACCCTGAGATTGAAAGTCCAGCGCGTTAAAACCATTCGGCTATCGCGCCCGTTGGTGAAGGTTAAAACGGCGGAAGGAGAGGATTGGGCCCCGCCTTCCTATGCCGAACCATTGACAGTGAATATGAATGCACTGCCACTATGTGGAGTGATGGCCTAGAGGTGACGCGACCGCCTAGGAAACGAGAGAATCTGAGCGAACTGGTTCGAATCACGGCTCAGCCACCGATATTTTCTCCCCCTCCACTAGACCTTGAGTGGTGGTCTGGACGCTAGTCATTCGGATGAGACGATAAACCGAGGTCCCGTGTGCAGCATGTACTTAGCGCACGTAAAAGAACCCACGGCAACAAAAGGGTTGTTCCTGGCAAAGTTCTGTAGAAAAATCCACTTCGATAGGAAAAAAAAAACAAAAACAAAAAACGTTGTTTTTGTTTTGCTTTTCATGTCATAATTAGAATATAATTATGGTCACGAGAAAACGCAGAACGGACGAAAGTAACATGACACACGCGAGAACTAAACGAATAAGGCGGGGAGAGGGTGTGGGGGGTCGGGGAGGGGGGGGGGGGGGGGGGGCGAGGTGGGTCACATTCTGCTCACATGACGCAATGTATTTACTAAGTAAACATAATGATATTATACTGGCATTTTTTGTTTGTTTGTTTTGTTTTGTTTTGTTTCGTTTTACTTTCATCTTTTTCTTCTCTTTTTTTTATAATTAATTATTGCTTTTTTCTACAGAAACGCAAACCAGTCCCAATAAAGCGGTCACCTGAGATCTCGTCTGGGCAGCAAGAACAACAACAACAATAACAAAAAAAACCAAAAAAAACATAAACTAAAATTTACAAAACAAAAACAAAAAAAAATAACAAAAAAAACAAAACAAAGGAGGCCTCACTACCCCACTAATTCAGTAAGTTTTATCACCAACTTCGCCACCGCCACCACAGTCACCACCATCACCACAACTTCGTCGTCATCAGCCCTCAACCAGCCAGCAAACTTCTCGACACGCCTCTGCTGTACAGAGATACAGGATTCTCCCTTTTTTCTTTTTCTTTTTTTTTTTGGTCTGACCGTGTGAAAAAAAAACCCACCTGAACCAGGCCCCAACAGTCAGTCACCACCACCACCACCACCACCACCACCGCTTCCCTCCATTATCACCATCGTCGTCATCATCATCGTCATAGCGATCACCATCACCAGCCGTTTCCGTTTGAGTTTTGAAGGAAGTGTTAAACAACATCTGCTTTGAAAACACACACACACACACACACACACACACACACACACACACACACACACACACACACACACACACACACACACACACACACACACACACACACACACACACACACACACACAACATTCATTCATCATTGAGAAAAGCTATCTCTTCCCACATCTTTGTGGCAATTTAAACTTTCAGCTCATTATCACCACCACCAACGTCTACATCAACATCAACATCAACATCAACATCAACAACCCCCATCCCAAGCCCTTCTTCCCTACCTTCATCATCGTCATCGTCATCATCCATCATCGCCATCGTCATCACCTATCGTCATTATCGTCATCACCCATCATCGCCATCGTTATCACCTATCGTCATTATCGTCATCATCCATCAGCATCATCGTCATCACTCCTCAACGTCAACGTTTAGCTCATCATCACCACCACCACCAACATCAGCTGCTTTAACAACAACCTCAGTCCCCCTGCCCTTCTGCTTCTATCTTCATCATCGCCATCGTCAATCGTCCATCATCGCATGGTCATTATCCGTCGTTGACACTATCGTCATAATCCACCATCAACACCCATCGTCATCACCAATCAACATCGTCGTCATTATCCATCAACGCCAACGTCATCACCCAGCATCCTCATCGTCATCACCCATCGACGTCATCGTCATCACCAGTCATCGTCATCGTCATTAACCATCAAAGTTATCGTCATCCCCCCCCCACCCCCTCCCCGTCGTCAAAACCATTATCCTCAATCATCACCATCATCATCATCAATACAACACAGCCACTGAGCAAACAGAGGACACCCCCCCCCCCCAACCCCCCAACCCCCCACCTCCCAAAACTCTTACCTCCCTCCACCATGGGACTGGCCTACAACGACTACGACTACGACAGCAGCAACAGCAACAACAGCAACTACTACTTCGACAACAACAACAACAACAACAACAACATAAACTACTACAACTTCAACAACCTCTCCACCCTCACCAACAACGCCACCACCACCACCACTACCGACGACGCTACCGCCAACAGCATGAGCAGCAGCTTCAGCAGCAGCAGCAGCAGCAGCAACAATGTGAGCGGTGGCGCCGTAGGGATGGGCGATTACACGTACGACTAC
>NC_134895.1:10374926-10377426 GCF_041734735.1 Babylonia areolata
TGAGAGGGAGTGAGAGAGAGATAGAGTGAGAGAGAGAGAGTGAGAGAGAGTACTGCAGAATAAAAACAGAGTACTATAATTATTTATTTCTTTCGTTCTTTTGTTCTCTTTTTCTTCCTTTCTGTCTTTCTTCAGTTTTGGGTTGGTTTGTTTGGGTTTTGTTTTTGTTTTTAATTTCTCTCTTTCTTTCTTCGATTTCTTTTATATCAGTCCACTTTTTCAGTGGTTTTTTTTTCTTTTTTGTTGTTGTTGTTGTTGTTTTTGCCGTTCCTTCTATCTTTCTTTATTCCAGTTCTTCTTCTTCTTCTTCTTCTGCGTTCACTCGTATGGACACGAGTGGGCTTTTACGTGTATGACCGTTTTTCCCCCGCCATGTAGGCAGCCATACTCCGTTTTCAGGGGTGTGCATGCTGGGTATGTTCTTGTTTCCATAACCCACCGAACGCTGACATGGATTACAGGATCTTTAACGTGCGTATTTGATCTTCTGCTTGCACATACACACGAAGGGGGTTCAGGCACTAGCAGGTCTGCACATATGTTGACCTGGGAGATCGTAAAAATCTCCACCCTTTACCCACCAGGCGCCGTCACCGTGATTCGAACCCGGGACCCTCAGATTGACAGTCCAACGCTTTAACCACTCGGCTATTGCGCCCGTCGTTTCTTCCAGTTCTTTCTCTTTCTCTTTTCTTATTCTTTTGTTCTGGTGGGCATTCGGATGAGACGATAAACCGAGGTCCCGTGTGCAGCATGCATGCACTTAGCGCACGTAAAAGAACCCACGGCAACAAAAGGTTTGTCCCTGGCAAAATTCTGTAGAAAAAATCCACTCTGATAGGAAAAACAAATAAAATTAAACTGCACGCAGGATTTTTTTTTTTTTTTTTTTTTTTTTTTAAGGGTGGCGCTCTCAGTGTAGCGACACGTCTCTCCCAAGGGAGAGCAGCCCGAATTTCACACAGAGACAAAAAAAAAAAAGAGAAATACGAATACAAATTCTTTCTTTCTTCCTTCCTTTCTTTGCTTCTTTGTTTCTTCCTTTTTTCTTTTTTTCTGTTTTTCTTTCCTTCTTTTTTTTTCTTGCTTGTTTTCCTCCATCCTTTTTTTTTTTTTTTCCTTTCTTTCGTTCTTTCTTCTTCTTCTTGTTCTTCTTCTCTTTTCCTTCTTTTTTTCTGTTCTTTTTCTTTCTTTCTTTTTTCTCTTTTCTTTTCTTCCCTTTCTTTTCTTTTCTTTCTTTCTTTCTTTCCTTTCTCTCCTTCTGTCTGTTTCTCTTTCTGTCTGTCTGTTTCCTCCTTCAACGCATATGGTCAGGGAAAAGTGAGGAATGAGGGAGAGAGAGAAAAGTGAAATGCACAAAGACATTAATAAGACAAAGAGCATAGCCTTGCTAATCATTTATTTTTTGGGGGGCCGGCATTGGCAGCTCTTATTGTGTGTGTGTGTGTGTGTGTGTGTGTGTGTGTGTGTGTGTGTGTGTGTGTGTGTGTGTGTGTGTGTGTGTGTGTGTGTGTGTGTGTGTGTGAAGGGGAAGAACAGGGGGCGGGAGAGGAGGAGAGCGGGTGGGGGGGTAGAGGCAGGAGGAGGTGACTCTACCCCTATGACGTCTGTCTTCGCCCACCACAGAGTGTGCGTGTGTGTGTGTGTGTGTGTGTGTGTGCTCAGCTAAGACTCTGACGTTAAGGCAGAGGATGGAAATCAATTATTGATGAAGACATCGGTCCATTTTAATAACACTCTTCTTGTCCCTCTGTCTCTGTCTCTTTTGTCTGTCTGTCTTTTTGTCTGTCTGTCTGTTTGTCTGTCTGTCTGTCTGTCTGTCTGTCTGTCTGTCTGTCTCTCTCTCTCTCTCTCTCTCTCTCTCTCTGTCTCTCTGTATAGTATTTCTCTCTCTTTCTGACTCTGTGCATCTGGGTACACACACACACACACACACACACACACACACACACACACACACACACACACACACACACACACACACACACACACACACGTGTGTGTGTGTGAGCTTTGCTCCTGAATGATTTCCCCGCTGTGCGTGCTTGTGTGTGTTTGTTTGTGTGTGTGTGTGTGTGTGTGTGTTTGTGTGTGTGTCGCGCGTACAAATAACTGATGTGTGCGTGTATGTTCGTAAGGAGGAAGGTGGCAGAATGGTTAAGACGCTCAGCTGCCAATACAGAGAGCCCGTGAGGGTGTGGGTTCGAATCCCGCCCTCGTCCTTTCTACCAAGTTTGACTGGAAAATCAAACCTAGCCTCTAGTCTTTCGGATGAAACGATAAACCGAGGTCCCGTGTGAAACTTGCACTTAGCGCACGTAAAAGAACCCACGGCAACAAAAGGGTTGTCCCTGGCAAAATTCTGTAGAAAAATCCACATCGATAGGAAAAACAAATAAAACTGCACGCAGGAAAAGAAAAATTAAAATGGGTGGCGCTCTCAGTGTAGAGATGCGCTCTCTCTGTGGAGAGCATGCCGAATTTCACACAGAGAAATCTG
>NC_134895.1:10382426-10387426 GCF_041734735.1 Babylonia areolata
CTTCTTCTTCTTCCTTTCTTTCTTTCTTTCTTTCTTTCTTTCACAGTGATATTCTTACTCCTATTCGTTGATACTAGCACATTTAGTGAAAATACAGAAAGAATATGTGTTGCGTTTGTGGATTTTTTAAAGGCCGTTGACTATGTAAATGGAGACGTATTTCGGATTGTTAAAAGGTTGAGTGGATGGCAAGTTATATATGGCTCTTCGTGCTATGAATGATGCAGTGCTGGCGTACGTGTGTGATATGCATTCTGGAGTATATTTGACTGCCCAAGAGGAGTGAAGCGGGGGTGTCTGCTGAGTCCGGAAATGTTTTTTTCCCCCCAATAATAATAATAAACTTGCAGTGGAAAATACAAAGCAGGGAAAACACGGTATCATAACCATTGCGCTGTTCTCATAGTCTGTTCCGTCTAAAACTGCATGTTTGGTGGATTTCTGTTGTGCATGTGTGGGTGTGTGTGTGAATGTGTGTCTTCATGTTTTACATTTATTCGCTTATTTATCACCATTGTTGTCTTTTTTTTTTTTTTTTTTTTTTTAAATCATTTTATTAGTATTACTATTATTATTACTACTACCTTTTTCTATATTATAATTATTATTCATTTATTTATTTATTTATGTAAGCTTATCTATTATTTATTCCCCTGTTGTTGTTGTTTTTTGTTTTGTTTTTTTGTTGTTGTTTTTACTCAAGGCCTGACTAAGCGCGTTGGGTTACGCTGCTGGTCAGGCATCTGCTTGGCAGATGTGGTGTAGCGTATATGGATTTGTCCGAACGCAGTGACGCCTCCTTGAGCAACTGAAACTGAAACTGAAACTGTTCCGCCGTTCTCTCTGTTTCAATGCGTTCCTGTCTGTTCCACTATTTGCTCCATCGTTGTCTGGTTTGCTGTTCTGTTTTATTGTTCTTCTGTCTGTTCCACTGTTCTGTTTTTGTTGTTTTGTGTGGGGGGGGGTTCTTTTGTCTGCTCTGCTGTCTGTTCCATCGCTCTGTCTGTCTCTTTTATTCCTCCACCATTTGTTTTTTGGGGGTTTTTTTTGTATCCGTTTCATTGTTCTGTATATTATCCTTTCTGTTCCACTGTTCTCATATCTGTTTCCCTGTCTGTTCCACTGTTCTCATATCTGTTATCCTGTCCCACTGTTCTAATATGTTGCCCTGTCTGCTCCACTGTTCCCATATCTGTTTCCCTGTCTGTTCCACTGTTCTCATATCTATTTCCCTGTCTGTTCCACTGTTCCAATATCTGTTTCCCTGTCTGTTCCACTGTTCTCATATCTGTTTCCCTGTCTGTTCCACTGTTCCAATATCTGTTTCCCTGTCTGTTCCACTGTTCTCATATCTGTTTCCCTGTCTGTTCCACTGTTCCCATATCTGATATCCTGTCTGTTCCACTGTTCTAATATCTGTTTCCCTGTCTGTTCCACTGTTCTCATATCTGTTATCCTGTTCCACTGTTCTAATATGTTTCCCTGTCTGTTCCACTGTTCCAATATCTGTTTCCCTGTCTGTTCCACTGTTCTCATATCTGTTTCCCTGTCTGTTCCACTGTTCTAATATCTGTTTCCCTGTCTGTTCCACTGTTCTCATATCTGTTTCCCTGTCTGTTCCACTGTTCTCGTGATTTTTTCAAATCTGTTATCATGTCTGTTCCACTGTTCCCATATCTATTTCCCTGTCTGTTCCACTGTTCTCATATCTGATATCCTGTCTGTTCCACTGTTCTAATATCTGTTTCCCCGTCTGTCCCACTGTTCTCATATCTGATGTCTTGTCTGTTCCACTGTTCTAATATCTGTTTCCCTGTCTGTCCCACTGTTCTCATATCTGTTATCCTGTCTTCCACTGTTCTCATATCTGTTTCCCTGTCTGTCCCACTGTTCTCATATCTGATGTCCTGTCTGTTCCACTGTTCTCATATCTGTTTCCCTGTCTGTTCCACTGTTCTCATATCTGCTATCCTGTCTGTTCCACTGTTCTAATATCTGTTTCTCCCGTCTGTCCCACTGTTCTCCTATCTGATGTCCTGTCTGTTCCACTGTTCTAATATCTGTTTCCCTGTCTGTTCCACTGTTCTCATATCTGTTATCCTGTTCCACTGTTCTCATATCTGTTTCCCTGTCTGTTCCACTGTTCCAATATCTGTTTCCCTGTCTGTTCCACTGTTCTCATATCTGTTTCCCTGTCTGTTCCACTGTTCTAATATCTGTTTCCCTGTCTGTTCCACTGTTCTCATATCTGTTTCCCTGTCTGTTCCACTGTTCTCGTGATTTTTTCAAATCTGTTATCATGTCTGTTCCACTGTTCCCATATCTATTTCCCTGTCTGTTCCACTGTTCTCATATCTGATATCCTGTCTGTTCCACTGTTCTAATATCTGTTTCCCCGTCTGTCCCACTGTTCTCATATCTGATGTCTTGTCTGTTCCACTGTTCTAATATCTGTTTCCCTGTCTGTCCCACTGTTCTCATATCTGTTATCCTGTCTTCCACTGTTCTCATATCTGTTTCCCTGTCTGTCCCACTGTTCTCATATCTGATGTCCTGTCTGTTCCACTGTTCTCATATCTGTTTCCCTGTCTGTTCCACTGTTCTCATATCTGCTATCCTGTCTGTTCCACTGTTCTAATATCTGTTTCTCCCGTCTGTCCCACTGTTCTCCTATCTGATGTCCTGTCTGTTCCACTGTTCTAATATCTGTTTACCTGTCTGTTCCACTGTTCTCATATCTGTTATCCTGTTCCACTGTTCTAATATGTTTCCCTGTCTGTTCCACTGTTCCAATATCTGTTTCTCTGTCTGTTCCACTGTTCTCATATCTGTTTCCCTGTCTGTTCCACTGTTCTCATATCTGTTTTCCTGTTCCACTGTTCTCGTGATTTTTTCAAATCTGTTATCATGTCTGTTCCACTGTTCTCATATCTGTTTCCCTGTCTGTTCCACTGTTCCCATATCTATTTCCCTGTCTGTTCCACTGTTCTCATATCTGATATCCTGTCTGTTCCACTGTTCCCATATCTGTTCTCATATCTGTCCCGCTGTTCTAATATCTGTTCTCATATCTGTCCCACTGTTCTAATATCTGTTTCCCTGTCTGTCCCACTGTTCTAATATCTGTTATCATGTCTGTTCCACTGTTCTAATATCTGTTTCCCTGTCTGTTCCATTGTTCTAATATCTGTTTCCCTGTCTGTTCCACTGTTCTCATATCTGTTATCATGTCTGTTGTCATTTCTCTTTTCCTGTTTTCACTGTTCTCATATAATTATGTTATCCTGTCTTTTTTTTCGTCTTTTTTTTTCATTGTTCTCACACATGTTACCACGTCTGTTTTCACCGTTCTCCTAACTTGTTCCATGTTCTCCTGTCTCCTAAAATGTCCTCCTGTCCGTTTCGCTGTTCTCCTATCTGTTCGAGAGAAATGAATGGGGGTTTGCAGATCAAACCTTTGAGTTTCTTTTGTTCAGACATGTGTCAAGGCCTCCGTGCTCGTTTAAACAGAGTGACTCGTTTGTCATTGGAACAATATGTTGTTGTTATTGTTTTTCTTTTTGTTGTTGTTGTTGTTGTTGTTTTCTAGAACAGATGATAAAGCGGAAATGGACGCGCTGACGTCAAATGGCATCAAGATATATGTGTTTTGCCAGCGATGTTCGCGCCGTAAAGCTCTCTTCACGAAAGGTTGTTAACTGGCGTTCGAAGAAAAAGAACATGATGGTTGATGACCTGTTTGTTCCACCCGCTTTTCCTTTTTTTCTTTTTTTTTTCTTTTTTTTCTTTCCGAGTCCTTTCTGTCATTTTGTCTTTTTGCCTGCCCTGTTTGTGCAGGTGTTGACGTTGTTTTTGACTCACTTGTGTAAATAAGTGAGTCTATGTTTTAACCCGGTGTTCGGTTGTCTGGGTGTGTGTGTGTGTGTCTGTCTGTCAGTCTGTCTGTCTGTCTGTGTCTGTGTGTCCGTGGTAAACTTTAACATTGCCATTTTCTCTGGAAATACTTTGTCTTCCAATACCAAATTTGGCTTAAACATAGTATGAAAAAAAAGCTTCACAGTCATACCAACAATAGTTTGTAAGTCTCCCGAATTAAGCCGTATTTCCGTATCATTAACAGTTTTATTTCGTTGAGTTTCGTTCCGAAATCCGAAAATTCTAAAAACCGCTTCCCACTGACATGCTGGAAGTTATATTGTGTTTGGTGAGAAGACATGACCTCGTTTTTCTTGTTCACATTTAAAAGGAAAGAAATATAAATTCTGGACAGAACACACACAGTGATACTAACTACACCATCGACGAGTTTGTGGCTTATAAATATCCTAATGTGGACACTGAATTAACTGGAATGAACAGAAAAGAAAAATTGAATCAATCGTTTCTTCGTCATCCCGTTGTAGACTGGTTCGTGCAGATCTACCATGTGTTGCGAAATGCTTGAAGCGATGGCAACGTCTCCTTTACCGCCGAAATAAAAGAATAATCGAGATATAATAAAACACACCAAAAAAACATGATTTAAACGGCGTTATTACGTCCAATATAATCACGTCTATTTATCGCACGAAGAAGATAGCAAATGACGTCAGATGTGCCACACCAGTGGGATTAGTCTGCCTGCTTCGGAAACTGAACATGCATGGTTCGATCCATCTCGCATGCCTTTTTTTCTTCTTCTTCTTCTTTTCTTTTTTTTCTCCAAAGCTTATATATATATATATATATATATATATATATATATATATATATATATATATATATATATATATATTCATCATATCTAATATAGAACACTTTTTAACGATTTTTTTTTCATCTTTTTTTTTTCATCTCCTCGTGATTCCTTTACTGGTTAAAAAGCGAAGCACAAATGAGTCATGAAGGCTTTGCCTCATGTTTCTCGTCATTGTCGTTGTTGTTTCTGTTGGTATTGTTGATGTTGTTGATGTTGTTGTTGTATCTACAGACATTGACACAGAGACGTACGTTCTTGAAGT
>NC_134895.1:10389926-10394926 GCF_041734735.1 Babylonia areolata
TCACCTCTAGGGGTAGAGTCACCTCCTCGTGCTTCTTCCCTCCCACCCCACGCCCCCCTGCTCTTCTCCTTCACACACACACACGCACACAAACACGCACAAGCACACACGCACACACACCACAAAGACAGATCATCAGAACACCTCTCCGTACAGCTCAATTCTTGAAGCTGCATTGTTGTTTGTTTTGTTTCTCCGTTGTGTGTTCACAGAGGTTTGGGTGGCTTTAGGCTTTCAAGTAATGTTCAAAATGAAATTGAGCATTGAAATTTGTATTTTTGTATTTGTATATCTTTTTATCACAACATATTTCTCTGTGTGAAATTCGGGCTGCTCTCCCCAGGGAGAGTGCGTCGCTACACTACAGCGCCACCCATATTTTTATATCTTTTTCCTGCGTGCAGTTTTATTTGTTTTTTTTTCCTTTCGAAGTGGATTTTTCTACAGAATTTGGCCAGAAACAACCCTTTTGTTGCCGTGGGTTATTTTGCGTGCGCTAAGTACATGCTGCACACGGGACCTCGCTTTATTGTCTCAGCGTCCAGACCACCTCTCAAGGTCTAGTGGAGGGGGAGAAAATATCGGCGGCTGAGCCGTGATTCGAACTAGCGCGCTCAGATTCTCTCGCTTCCGAGGCGGACGCGTTACCTCTAGGCCAACACTCCAATGAACGTTTTCTTAAAATCTGGAAAAGAAAGGGAAAAGTTTCAGGAGACGTGTGAACAGGTTTAGATGACTGACTGACCTTATACACACAACGAGCTGGTCTGGTCACGCCTTCAGAGCCAAAACAAAAGCTGCAGGAAAAAAAAACAACCAACAACGTTAGAATAAATTGAAATGAGATAAATAAACCAAATCAACAAGATATATAAAATTAAAACAATACATACGTGCATACAACATGGAAACAGCAAAATAACCGAAGCACATTGTCTCAGGGCTTCGTTCTTCACCGCCGCGCCATTATTTGGAATCCAATGGCCTTTGCCTGAAACAAGTCTCCGAGGCTCTGTCGAGGGCGGGAGACAGAGGGGGATTGGGGTGGGGGGTGTAGGGGGGGTGGGGGGGGGGGGCAGGGAGGAGGAGACCCGATGAAGTGACAGCATTGCAGAATGGGACAGGGAAACTGTATGCAGACACCCCAGGCTTTGACACACGACAGCCAGACCTTGGCTGCGCCCCAGTGACTTCTCACAGAATTTCGGTGGCATGGGGGTAGGGGGTGGGGGGAAGAAGAAGAAGAAGAAGAAGAAGAAGAAGAAGAAGAAGAAGAAGAAAGCAGGTACTTAAGGAGCGTGAATGGTGGAATGAAAACTGTCGTATGGGTTGAAAAAGTCTTCTGGAAGGAACTATAAATGATCTTTGGGTGTGGAGTCCAAGAAGAAGTAGAAGAAGAAGAAGAAGAAGAAGAAAACCCTCCAGAAGAAAACCACCCGCACCAAACCCTTATCACACAAAACCCACCACAACAAAACCCTCTACTACAAAACCCTCCATTCAAAACGCTCCACACAAAACCCGTCGCAGCAAATCTCTTACAGCAAAATATCCCACAACGAAATACTCAACAAAAACTCTCCACCACAAAACCCTCCACAATAAAATCCTCCACACGAAACCCTCCACACAAAACCCTCCACAACACACGCCTCCTCCCCACAAAACACTCAGCAAGAAAACCCTCCGCAGCAAAACCCCCACACAAAATCCTCCGTAACAACCTCCCACGTAACCCCCTCCCCCCCCCCCCCCCCCCCCCCACTCTCCCCGCAAATAAAACCATACACGCATAACCCACCGCAACAAAACCCTCCACACAAAACCCTCAAATCATGAAAACCGCAAATTGTGAAAATCAGTGTTCAAACACGAAAAAGAAAATCAGTGGGGGGGAAAAAATCCCGTGTTGAAGCACAAAAGTGAAAATCAGTGGAAAAAATCCCGCGTTAAAGCACAAAAGTGTACATCAGTGAAAAAAACCATGTGTTAAAGCACGATTGTGAAAATCACAAGAAAAAATCCCGTGTTGATGCACAAAAGTGAAAACCGGTGGAAAAAAAACGCCCACGTTAAAAAAAAAAAGGAAGAAAAAAAAAGTGAAAATCAGTGCTGAACCATCATTTCTCAATGATTCCTGAACCGATTTACGTCGGATAGGTCGCAAAAAGAAAGAGCTCAACGCCTACTTTCTAATCAGTATAAAATGAAATGTTGATTATTTAAGATGAATTTATCGTCTTAATTTAAGTCACCTGAACTGATCAGTTTTTGCGAGTTCATCGCGGAAAATTACAAACTGTGTTAAATCAATTTAACGTAGGCAAACACAAATGGTATAGATTTAAAGATGGAATTGCGACGATTCTGCCAGTATACAATACTTGCAGTTTACTGATTCGACGAAAGAGATATTCAATTTAATACACTGTGTCAGAAGTTCAGATTCCAGTTCACCCAATAGCGTACAGCAGCACCAGTTGTGGAGTGGTTGTGTGACGTGAAGGACAAAATGACGTAAGCTTAGCGTCAGCTGAAATCCTTGGACTGACGAACGATTAAACTGAAATCAAGCATGCTTCTAGAATAGAATAGAATAGAATAGAACAGAATATGTCTTTATTACCAAGTGTACAGATACAGTAGAAATTAGGATACATACAAGTGCATATCAATATAAAAACTTGTGCATACTCACACGTGCATGCACTGTACACACACACACACACACACACACACACACACACACACACACACACACATGCGCACACACACACACACACACACACACACACACACACACGTTTGAACAGAAGCTGCATATTACATGTGGAGGGGGCTGATGACTAGATCTTCAGGTAGACGGTTGTTGGTTGCACAATTCTATTTATCATTCTGGATTTGTTCGAGAGACAGGGCATTGACTGCTTTAGGGAAAAAGCCACTGGCGAAGTGATTGGTCTTCGTCCTTATACTTCTGTACCATCGACCAGAGGGGAGCATCTCGAAAATCCCAAAAGCTGGATGCGATTCGTCCTGGCTCACTGATTTTGCTTTTTTGAGTAGCCTCTTATATGTCTCCTAGAGAAGGTAGGTCAGCACGGGTAATCTAACTGATTAAAGTGTGTGTGTAAGCGTAACAAATATAATATTATAGTGAACGATACAGAGACTTGATTTAATAGATGATTAGCATCTGGTGCACAAACGACAAAAAAAAAGCATTTTAGCAAACTGACAACAGCAGAAGAAGCTTGACGTGCTGATAGCAGTGTTCAGTGTCACGCACAACAACAGCACAACGAGCTTCACGTACTGATAGCAGTGTTCACAGTGTCACGCACAACAGCAGCACAACGAGGTTCACGTGCTGATAGCAGTGTTCACAGTGTCACGCACAACAACAGCACAACGAGCATCACTTGCTGATAGCAGTGTTCACAGTGTCACGCACAACAACAGCACAACGATCTCCACGTGCTGATAGCAGTGTTCACAGTGTCACGCACAACACCAGCAGCACAACGAGCTTCACGTGCTGATAGCAGCGTTCACAGTGTCACGCACAACACCAGCAGCACAACGAGCTTCACGTGCTGATAGCAGTGTTCACAGTGTCACGCACAACACCAGCAGCACAACGATCTTCACGTGCTGATAGCAGTGTTCACAGTGTCACGCACAACAGCAGCACAACGAGGTTCACGTGCTGATAGCAGTGTTCACAGTGTCACGCACAACAACAGCACAACGATCTCCACGTGCTGATAGCAGTGTTCACAGTGTCACGCACAACAACAGCAGCACGAGCTTCACGTGCTGATAGCAGTGTTCACAGTGTCACGCACAACAGCAGCACAACGAGCTTCACGTGCTGATAGCAGTGTTCACAGTGTCACGCACAACACCAGCAGCACAACGAGCTTCACGTGCTGATAGCAGTGTTCACAGTGTCACGCACAACAACAGCAGCACGAGCTTCACGTGCTGATAGCAGTATTCACAGTGTCACGCACAACAGCAGCACAACGAGCTTCACGTGCTGATAGCAGTGTTCACAGTGTCACGCACAACACCAGCAGCACAACGAGCTTCACGTGCTGATAGCAGTGTTCACAGTGTCACGCACAACACCAGCAGCACAACGAGCTTCACGTGCTGATAGCAGTGTTCACCGTGTCACGCACAACAGCAGCAGCACAACGAGCTTCACGTGCTGATAGCAGTGTTCACAGTGTCACGCACAACACAGCAGCACAACGAGCTTCACGTGCTGATAGCAGCGTTCACAGTGTCACGCACAACAACAGCAGCACAACGAGCTTCACGTGCTGATAGCAGCGTTCACAGTGTCACGCACAACACCAGCAGCACAACGAGCTTCACGTGCTGATAGCAGCGTTCACAGTGTCACGCACAACACCAGCAGCACAACGAGCTTCACGTGCTGATAGCAGCGTTCACAGTGCCACGCACAACACCAGCAGCACAACGAGCTTCACGTGCTGATAGCAGTGTTCACAGTGTCACGCACAACAACAGCAGCACAATGAGCTTCACGTGCTGATGGCAGTGTTCACAGCGTTACACGCCACCTGTGTGCTGGAGGACAGCAAGTGACGGCTGTCAAGACAAGTAAAAAGGGATTTGGCCGAAATGGCGGAAAGGACCAGAAAGAGAAAAACAAATAAGGTTGGGGCTTGGGGTGTGGTAGGGGGGGTGAAAGAGAAGAGAGATAGAATTGGTGGAAAGAGAGAGGAGAGAGAGGGGGGGAAGGGGACACTAGGGAGAGAGAGAGACAGACTGGGTGAAAAGAGAGAGGAGACAGATTGGGGAGGCTAAGGAGAGAGACAGACAGACAGACAGAGATGAAAGAGAGAGGAGAGAGGGAGGGGGGCTAGGGAGAGAGACAGAGAAAAAGAGAGAGGAGGGCTAGGGAGACAGACAGAGAGGAAGGAGAGAGGGGGGAGGGGCTAGGGAGAGACAGACAGACAGAGAGG
>NC_134895.1:10399926-10409926 GCF_041734735.1 Babylonia areolata
ACTTTTTTTTTAATAGAGAACGGGGGGGTGGGGGTGGGGGGGGGGAGAAACCCACGAGGAAGATGGGGTGGAGAAGGAGGAAGAAGAGGAGAAGAAAGAAGAAGAGAATGTTGAGAAAGAAGAAGAAGAGGAGGAGAAAGAAGAAGAGGAGAAGGAGGAAGAGGCCGAAGAAGAGGAGGGGAAAGAGGAGGAGAAAGAAGAAGAGGAGAAGGAGGAAGAAGAAGAGAAGAAAGAAGAAGAGGAGGAGGAGGAGAAAGAAGAAAAAGAGGAGGAGGAGACAGAAGAAAAAGAGGAGGAGAAAGAAGAAGAAGAGCAAGAAGAAGAGGAGGAGAAGGAGAAGAAAATGGGAGGAGAAGGAAGAAAAAATTTTCGAGAACAAGAATAACAATTAAAAAAAAAAAAAAAAAAATTACGACCGACTAGCCATAGCCCGTCACGTGATAAGATCTGCCCAGCACGCGCTCGTGGACAAAACACCCCCTCTTTGCCCCTGCCCCTGTCCATCATCTCCAAACTGTCCCCAAGCCACACAGTTTGTGCGATCTCCTCTGAGCCTTCTTCTCATTTTCTTTCAATCATTTGCCGTCGACGCATTTTTCATGTCTGTTATATATATATGTAAATGCTTCTGTGTGTGTGTGAGAGAGAGAGAGAGAGAGAGAGAGAGAGAGAGAGAGAGAGAGTGAGAGTGTGTGTGTGTGTGTGTGTGTGTGTGTGTGTGTGTGTGTGTGTGTGTGTGTGTGTGTGTGATCTAATTTCATGTTAATGTTTTACAGAAATCCAGGGAACACTCTGAAGGCCCTGAACAGCGTAGGTCAGGCATATATGCTCCTTTGAAAAAAAAATGAAAAAAAGAACATACGTGGTACAGCGTATATGGATCAGCCTGCACGTTTTGACATCTCCTTGAAACAGGAACTGAAGCCTGTAAACCTTTACACAAACCTATGATGGGCTCTCAAGACCCAGACCAACACGTTGGTTTCATGCGTAGGACAGGCATCCACTCCTTTATATATATATAATATATGTATGTATATATATATATATATATATATATGAAATTAATAAACAATGAGGCCAGGAGATGAAATGATTAACAAATAGTAAAGAGTGGTAGCTCTCTCTATTCACATGGTACACAACTTCAAGTTAGTGCTGCTTACGCTGCCGATTCCTGGCCTCCTTGTTTGTTAATTTCCAGTTGAAAAACAACCGACATAGAGGCAACCATGTGTTTGTTCTGTATTGTCCATGTGTTCTGTGTGGCTTGTTCAGGATTAAAGAGGCTATGCCAGTCTTGAATAAAAGCTAATTTGTGTTTGCACATTTCTTCTGTCTTTGCAGCTGTGTGCACATGTCAAATGATCGGTATAAGGACAGGCCCGGCGCTTCCTTTTCTTTTCTGAGGAAGTGTCTGAGTTTGTTCCAGTGTACCTTTTATTTACCTGTGTGCTAGCAAGCTGAATCGGTAGCGTATAAGCAGCACTGACTTAAAGTTGTGTACCTTGTGAATGGAGAGAGTTACCACTCTTTACTATATATATATATATATATATGCGTGTGTGCGTGTGTAACGTTCTTTCTTCTTTGCTGCTCCTCATATCTGGAACAACCTTCCTCATCATATCCGTGTATCCGATTCCATCTCTGCTTTTCGCTCTTCACTAAAAACTCACCTTTTTAAAACCTATCTATAAGCAACTTCTCCTTCTTCTCCAACACCATCCATGTCAGCTCACTTTGGACGCATGATGAGTTGGAGGGAGAGAGAGTGGGGGGGGGGGGTATGAGGAAGACTGGTCATGAATGGGTTATATAATTTGTAATATTTTCTTTCATGTAAAGCGCCCTGAGCTGTTAAAGAGAAAGGGTGCTATATAAGTGTACATTATTATTATTATAATTATTAATCAGTTAGCACGCATTGACACATCCCTTGGGACTGAAACTGAAACCTGTGAAACCTTTCCATGCCCAGTTACAAACACTTGTGCTTACTTCGCCAGGCAAAATGACTCCGCCAAGCACGAAGTCCAATCCATGGCCAGCGCTTGTTTTTCACTACACTCTCCCATTTTAGCCGCCATGAATGTCATTAGCCCGGCGTCAGCACTGTGCAGAGAATGAGAATGTTCTTAAATAAAAGCGAGTTATTCATCCCTTGAGGTTGAGGTCCTCTGTGCACTCCGTGTCCCGGCAGTCTGTCAGTCCATCTCCGGCAAATCATTCCACTGATTGTAGACGGGGCTTAGAGAAAAGAGCGGTTTATCGTCCTTTGGGGAGTTGGCTCGGAATAATGGCAGGAAGACAAGATGGAAGTCTATCTGCGAACGAAGAGGGGAAAGGGTTTTGTTTCATCTCTTTTCACTGAGTATGCCAGGGACCCGGCTCAGCTCTCAGCTTATGATTAGAGATACTGACATAGGTTTACAGCTTACAGCCGAGAGTAGGGATGTAACGTGGGCAAGACACTCTCTTCTTTCCGTTACACGACCAACATCGATTTGCCGATGACTCTGTCATGGTTTATGCATGTTGGGTATTTTCGTGTCTCCATAAACCACCGAACATTAACATGGGTTACAGGATCTTTAACGTGCGTATTTGATCTTCTGCGTGCGTATACACACGAAGGGGGTTCAAGCACCAACAGGTCTGCACATATGTTGACCTGGGAGATCTGAAAAAAAAAATCTCCAACCTTTACCCACCAGGCGCCGTTACCGAGATTCAAACCCGGGACCCTCAGATTGAAAGTCCAACGCTTAAACCACTCGGCTATTGCGCCCGTCGCCTATAATCAAATTCTAGCCCAGTTAGTCGGGACAGCAGTTACCTTCTCTGCTGTCCTTATGGTCATAGTCGGATATGACTATCGCACATGCTGGAGGAACTGAAGGGAGAAGTACGGGATTTTATAACAGCATCCTCCTGTCACACTATTTTGATGTAAATTCCAAGAAAGCCCCTTCAGCTCAGTTCGCATCCGTTCATGCAATAATCCATGGTTACTGGGGAGTCATACTATCTGCCCTGGCAACAGCGCTTTTCTCTCTCTCTCTCTCTCTCTCTCTCTCTTCTTCTTCTTCTTCTTCTTCTTCTTTTTACATTTAAGTGAGCTATAAGAACACTGAGGTCACTGCACCACATAAAGGATTTCCTGATCACACAGTGTGTATCATGCACAGTCATCAGTTCTATGCAGCGCCCCAATAACCCTTCACGGAGTTAATGAAGAGGGGTAGAAGAAGAAAAAGAAGAGAAGAATGTGAATAATTTGTGTGCATGTGTCGCTGAGAAGATGACAGGGGATATGGGTAAGGTAAGGGATGGTTGGGAGGAGGGGGGGGGTTCGGAGGGGGGGAGTGGGGTCGGGGGCGTGGGGGGGACGGGGGGGGGGCACTGTTTATAACAGAATACTGCGAATATTCTGCAGCAGGTTGGATGCATTTCACACGTTGAATTGCTAAAGAACTGAGCAGGCATTCTTTCTTGCTTTCTTTCTTTCTTTTTCCACAACCTCTGGCTTCGTTCTGTTTTTTGTTTGTTTGTTTGTTTGATTGAGTTTTTGTTTTGTTTGTTTGTTTGTTCTGTTCCGGGAATACATCTGTTGAATGTGAAGGGTAAGTTGAGCTGGCAGCGTGGACGGTCTGTCCGCTCTTCCGCTAATGATAGAATGTTTCTGTTTTCTTTCTCTTCTTTTTCTTCTTCTTCTTCTTCTTCTTCTTCGTTCGTGGGCTGCAACTCACACTTTCACTCGTATGTACACGAGTGGGCTTTTACGTGTATGACCGTTTTTACCCCGCCATGTTGGCAGCCATACTCCGTTTTCGGGGTGTGGGGGTGCATGCTGGGTATGTTGTTGTTTTCATACCCCACCGAACACTGACATGGGTTACAGGATCTTTAACGTGCGTATTTGATCTTCTGTTTGCGTATACACACGAAGAGGGCTCAGGCACTAGCAGGTCTGCACATATGTTGACCTGGGAGATCGGAAACATCTCCACCCCTTACCCACCAGGTGCCGTTACCGAGATTCGAACACGGGACCCTCAGATTGAAAGTCCAACGCTTTAACCACTCGGCTATTGCGCCCGTCATTTTTCGTTCTCAAAAACAGCATAGAGACACACTGCAGGAGAGCTCTTATTTGTTCCTGGAATTCACTGCTATATGGTGTGTGTGTTTTGGGTGTGGGTTTTTTTTTTTTGTTTGTTTGTTTGTTTTTTGTTTTTTTGTTTTTGTTTTTTTAGTCTGTCATAGTCTCTCATACAGGTCCTTGAAAACAAATATTAAAACATTCCTTTCCAAGCAAGTCATCTACATTTACATCTACATCTACATCTACATCTGCATAGCTGAGGCACGCCATTCAATGTGTGTATTCATTGGGTCTACATCTGGTGTAATCTTCCACGTCTGTTTGTGTGTGTGTGTGTGTGTGCGTGTGGAGGGGTGGGGGTGAGTGGGAGAGGCGGGAATGGGTAAGTGTACTTCTGTGCTTTGTGTCTGGTTGGCGTGTTATTGTAAGGCGCTTTGAGAGATTTGTTAGCGCTCTATGAATGTGGCAGTAGTAGTAGTAGTAGTAGTAGTAGTAGTAGTAGTAGTAGTAGTGCTGTGATGATTATTATTATTATTATTATTATCATCATCATCATCAGTGGTAGTAGTAGCAGTAGCAGTAGTAGTGTTGGTGTTGTTATTATTGTTGTTGTTATTACACTTCTGCGTCTTCTTCTTCTGCTTCTTCTTCTTCTTCTTCTCATCATCATTATTAGAAGCATTGAAAGAGGATTGTATTGTATTGTATTGTATTGTATTGTATTGTATTGTATTTCTCCTATTGTCACAACAGATTTCTTTGTGTGAAATTCGGGCTGCTCTCCCCAAGGAGAGCGAGTCGCTACACTACAGCGCCACCCTTTTTTTCTTTTTCTTTTTTTTCTTCTTTTTTTTCTTTTTCTTTTTTGTATTTTTTCCTGCATGCAGTTTTATTTGTTGTTTTTTTCTAATCGAAGTGGATCTTTCTACAGAATTTTGCCAGGAACAACCCTGTTGTTGCTGTGGGTTCTTTTACGTGCTATGAGAGAGGAAGCGGGCCGGAGTAGGGGGGGGGGGAACCTAAGAAGAGAGATGTCGGCAGAAGAGGAGACGTTTGACTGACAGCCTGTCTTGTCACACGGTATGACCTGTGCCCTATGCTTGGGTAACTCTGTCAACCCCGGTCAGTTCCTGCCTTTTCTGGGTCAACATGCTGTTGCCACGTGCTGACCTCTGACCTCTGACATCATGGCTTTTCTGGGTCAAGATGCTGCTGCCACGTGCTGACCTCTCTGGCATCATGGCTTTTCTGGGTCAACATGCTGTTGCCACGTGCTGACCTCTGACCTCTAACATCATGGCTTTTCTGGGTCAAGATGCTGCTGCCACGTGCTGACAACTCTGACATCATGACTTTGCTGGGTCAACATGATGCTGCCACGTGCTGACAACTCTGACATCATGGCTTTTCTGGGTCAACATGCTTCTGCCACGTGCTGACAACTCTAACACCATGACTTTTCTGGGTCAAGATGCTGCTGCCACGTGCTGACACCTCTGACATCATGGCTTTTCTGGGTCAAGATGCTGCTGCCACGTGCTGACAACTCTGACATCATGGCTTTTCTGGGTCAACATGATGCTGCCACGTGCTGACAACTCTGACAGCATGGCTTTTCTGGGTCAAGATGCTGCTGCCACGTGCTGACACCTCTGACATCATGGCTTTTCTGGGTCAAGATGCTGCTGCCACGTGCTGACAACTCTGACATCATGGCTTTTCTGGGACAACATGCTTCTGCCACGTGCTGACCTATAACACCATGACTTTTCTGAGTCAACATGAGGCTGCCACGTGCTGACCTATGACCTCTGGGTCAACAAGTGACGACTGGTCCTGTCTACCAGTACATTGACATGTTCGGAAATGCACCGTGGGCACAGCGCCGACACGAACACGGCATCAGTATCCATGGATACAGGTTATATATATATATATATATATATCTGTCTGGGCGGGGGCCGTTGTGATTATACAAATTGCAGAGATCACAGTAATCTGTGTGTAATCTCCACGAACGGAGACGCGGCTTTGTGCCATTAGGAATTCAAATCCGATTTCCGGGAGTTCAACAGAAACGAACCATCAGCAGCAGCAGCATCTGCGTCGTAGAAATACCGTGAACTTTTTTTTGTGTGTGTGGCAGTGTGAGTGTGTCCCTGTGTGTGTTTGTCACAGTTCTGTCACATGTGTGCGTGCGTGTGTGTGTGTGTGTGTGTGTGTGTGTGTGTGTGTGTGTGTGTGTGTGTGTGTGTGTGTGTGTGTGTGTGTGTGTGTGTGTGTGTGTGTGTGTGTGTGTGTTTTCTTCAGTTTACCGTCTATCCCCTTTGTGGGTTTTTTGACTGAAAAAAATTATCCATTCATATAGGAGTGAGGGATAACTGAATACAGCCTGAGTTGCAGACTTACTAAAAAAAATTTTTTTTTTCAAGACAAGAAGCTTAATGTCCAGCTCGACTGAAAAGCAACCTTTCAGAAATCCTTAACAATGATAAGAAAACGTCGATAGCATCTTCAAACAAGCATGCGGAAATTATGTATAAAAGGCTTTCAAGCCTTACATGCAAAAAAAGGTGTAGGTTCATTTGAAAGTTTACCACCACAGCTGCATGTGACGATGTTTAGTATATGTTTAGTTTTAGATTAATTTGACTCTAATCAGTAAGCTAATGAGATCGTCTCCAGCTCCCTCAACTGTTCACCAGATTGATTGATTGATTGATGTGAATACTTCTATAGCGCCTATCCTCGGTCAGAGACCAAGCTCTAAGCGCTTTACATACACGGGGACATTTGCACCACAGGCTGCCTACCTGGGTAGAGCCTACTGACGGCTGCCACTGGGCGCTCATCATTCGTTTCCTGTGTCATTCAATCAGATTTCAGACGCACACACATACACACTCAGACAGACATGTAACATTTTACGTGTATGACCGTTTGTTTGTTGTTGTTGTTTTTTTACCCCGCCATGTAGGCAGCCATACTCCGTTTTCGGGGGTGTGCATGCTGGGTATATTCTTGTTTCCATAACCCACCGAACGCTGACATGGATTACAGGATCTTTAACGTGCGTATTTGATCTTCTGCGTGCGCATACACACGAAGGGGGTTCAGGCACTAGCAGATCTCCACCCTTTACCCACCAGGTGCACCGAGATTCGAACCCAGGACCCTCAGATTGAAAGTCCAGCGCTTCGGCTATTGATTCCTTCAAGTCTGTAGGTTTCGTGCCAAAGCCTTGATCTCTGCAAATGGTTTTCCTGTCTATCTTGCAATGTTGTCAATTTATCCGTTTTTGTTGTTGTTGTTGTTTGTTTGTTTGTTTGTTTTTTCTCTTCCGCTCCATCTCCCTCCCTTCAAGGTAGACAACTTGTTGATTATCTTGTTAGATGCTTTGTTCATTTTTTTTCCTTCGCGTTGACCAATGTTATTTGAAAAAAAAAAAGAAAGTCGTTGGTATATCATATTGAATTTTAATATCTTTGATTATTATCATATTTACGACTGAATGTTGAAATCTAAGGCTTTCACTATGTGCATGTGGTTGGAGGGAATGAGACTGGGGTAGGGGTGGGGATAGAGAGTTCTTTGGTTTGTCGCTGTGTAGTAGTCTTTTTTCATAAGTTTCTCATGTGATTTTCGGTGGAAATTTGTCGTTGATATCTCTCTTGTTAACAGTTCTGTGTGCATGTGTTCTTTGATGTAGCCCTACCCCCCACATCTCTCTTTTTTCCCCCTTTCTTTTATACCCCAGGGCTGGGTGGAAAAAAAGCATATGTTTTGCTTATCTCATTACCCTGGTAAAATAGAATTTCGTTTCGTTTCTTTTCGTTTCCCTCAACTGTTCTTTGGGGGATTGTTTCTTCTTCTTCTTCTTCTTCTTCTTCTGCGTTCACTCGTATGCACACGAGTGGGCTTTTACATGTATGACCGTTTTTACCCCGCCATGTAGGCAGCCATACTCCGTTTTCGGGGGTGTGCATGCTGGGTATGTTCTTGTTTCCATAACCCACCGAACGCTGACATGGATTACAGGATCTTCAACTTGCATATACACACGAAGGGGGTTCAGGCACTAGCAGGTCTGCACATATGTTGACCTGGGAGATCGTAAAAATCTCCACCCTTTACCCACCAGGCGCCGTCACCGTGATTCGAACCCGGGACCTCAGATTGACAGTCCAACGCTTTAACCACTCGGCTATTGCGCCCGTCGGGGGATTGTTTCAATCAAGGCCATTGGATCTTGTTGCGTAGCCATACTGCCAGTGTCGCTTTCTTTTCTGGACTGATGTCAGCAGATCTTTATAACGTGCAGCGCGCTGCTTGATGGTCTGGTGCAGTGGTTCATCGATGATGTGATCAGTGTGCCTGATGTTTAGTATCTTGCGGTAACACCTCATCTCCATGGCTTGAATTCTTCTTTCCCCATCTGCCATGAGAGTCCATGTCTTGCATGTATGCAGGAAAAATGGAAAACGCAAGTGCACACAGGAGTCTGATCTTGTGTTTGGTATTTGCCTTAATGCTGATAGTTGCCTTGATAACGATATGCAGTAGTGTGGCGTATATAGCAGTAGATGATGATGATGATGGTGGTGGTGGTGGTGTGTGTGTGTCTGTCTGTCTGTCTCTGTCTATGTGTGCGTCTGTGTGTGTGTGGCTGTCTGTCTGTCTGTCTGTTCCTGTACCTTTGTCTGTCTGTGTCTGTGTCTGTGTGTATATGACTGAAACCTGACTGAATGACACAGGAAACGAATGACCAGCGCCTCACAGCAGCTATCAGTCGGCTTTACGCCGCAGGTAGGCAGCCAGTGTTGTGCGACCGACTCGGGAGCGAAGATAGGCGCTGTATAAATATCCATACCAATCAATCAAATAGGCGCTATATAAATATCCATACCAATCAATCAAATAGGCGCTATATAAATATCCATACCAATCAATCAAATAGGCGCTATATAAGTATCCATATCAATCAAATATGCGCTATATTACAAGTATCCGTATCAATCAATCAAATAGGCGCGCTATATAATTGTCCATACCAATCAATCAATCAATCAATGTGGGGGAACAGACAATTTCTCAGCAGAACCAGCCCACCACCCCCACCCACCCCCTCCCACCCCTTCTCGCATCTTCACGTCGCTGAAATGGTTCCAGCTTCCGGGTAAGGCAGAAGCCGATACTCCTTTGTACCAGCGCCGACACGGGAAGTTGCCAGGTTGTGTACCTGTAGTAGTAGGCTCTATAGTGGAGTGATGGCCTAGAGGTAACGGGTCCGCCTAGGAAGCGAGAAAATCTGAGCGCGCTGGTTCGAATCACGGCTCAGCCGCCGATATTTTCTCCCCCTCCACTAGACCTTGAGTGGTGGTCTGGACGCTTAGTCATTCGGATGACACGATAAACCGAGGTCCCGTGTGCATCATGCACTTAGCGCACGCAAAAGAACCCACGGCAACAAAAAGGTTGTTCCTGGCAAAATTCTGAAGAAAAATCCACTTCGATAGGAAAAACAATTAAAAAAAAAAAACTACACGCAGGAAAAAATACAAAAAAAAAGGGTGGCCCTGTAGTATAGCAACGCGCTCTCCCTGGGGAGAGCAGCCCGAATTTCACACGGAGAAATCTGCTGTGATAGAAGGAAATACAATTACAAATATAGCCAGTAGCTACCTTGGGGGTTTCGTCCTGGTACAGTGCAGCACCAGCGCTCGGCGTATATCACAGATGACATGAGCTTACAGCTGGGCCAACAGTAAAGTGGAAACTGTGTGATCAATGGATTCTCCACTGCACTGGGAAGTCATTTACAGCTCGGTCTTTTGTGAAGGGCTAGTATGACTCTCCAACTAGGAGGAGAAGACTGCATTGGTTCTCAGTGCT
>NC_134895.1:10422426-10424926 GCF_041734735.1 Babylonia areolata
CATTTTTCGAAGTTTTGAAGACCAGGCCGTCATCCGCAAGGGTAAGCACCCGAGCAATTCCATTGTTGTTTAAGTCTGCAAGGCCCTTCGTGTAGACATTGTAGAGGACAGGAGAGAGTGGAGACCCTTGTGGCAGTCCCATGGATAGTTTAGAATGTGCAGACATCCAATCTCCGAGGCGTAGGACGACGGTTCTTTCCTGAAGCGCTGCTGCTATCCATCTTGTCAGTGTCAAACTTACTCCATACCTTAGTAGCAGCTCCATGAGGTGCGCAAACTGGACTTTATTGTAGGCATCTTCAAGGTCAATTGCTGCTGCTAGTGTTTCTTCTTTTCTTTGAAATCCTTCATACACCTCATATGCAAAAGCAGCTGCATTTTCCCATGTGGACTTGCCTGTTCTGTAACCACCTTGATTTGAAGGGAGAATGTGCCTGTGTTCAAGATCCCTTGCAAGTTTCCTGGCTATCATGCGTTCCATGAGCTTTCCAACAATGTTTTGCATGGTTAGGATCCGGTAGCCGCTTACCTGACGATGGTCCTTTCCTGGTTTTGGTATGGGTTTTAAGAAGCTGTGTGTCCAGTCCTCCGGCACCTGTCCATTGTGGAAACTGTTTTGATATAGATTGAAAAGTTTGCTTCTGTCTTCTTCCGATAGCTCCTTGATGTCTGAGTAACGAACTTTGTCTGGGCCAGGAGCCGATTCTTTCTTGCATTTAGCTATTGCCTCGTTTAGATCATCCATTGTCAAGTCATCATCAGGTCCAGTCTGCATAAGGGTTTGGTTTAACTCCTCAACATATTTCTTTTTCTCATCTAAGTTTCTTTGATCACTCTGTTGTATGAAACGTTTGAGCAAGGCAGATCCTTTTTCTTCATTTGTCTTAAGCTTGGTTCCGTCAGTGTCTAACATGTCTGGGGTTGTTGTTGTGCACGTTTTCCCTTCCATGCGACGATAAAATTGCCAGAACTCTGTCAATGTTGTGTCATAACTGAGTGCCTCGCAAAACTGTTTCCACTTGTCATTTTTGGCCTCTTGAGCAATGACTTCAAACTGTTTAGTTTTTTCTTTCATTTTTGTTTCAATATCTTTGTCCGGAGATGGTTTTGTTCTTTCTTTTTGCCAAAGTTTGACAGCCGCATGTTTTTCTATCCAGGCTCGCCAGCACGGAGTGAAAGTGACAACCCACCTTTCCTCCCTTCCTCCCTCCCTCCCTCGCCCCCTCCCTCCGTCCCTCCCTCCCTTGCTTTGGAGAAGGGTGGAGTGATGAGTGAAAGGGTGGGGGAGACGGGGTAGTGGGCAGTATTGAATTTGGCCGGCGGTCAGTGTCCGTTTGTGTGTGTGTGTGTGTGTGTGTGTGTGTGTGTGTGTGTGTGTGTGTGTGTGTTGGAAGAGGCTTTCTGTGTTAAATATTTCATGCAGCCAAGACAATTTTGGTTAAACTTAAGTAATGTTGCAGAAGATGAGCAACGTAGTCTGATCTGTCCTGGGGTTTAAAAATACCAGAAAAAAAATACTGTCATCATTGATGTTGTGTTTCATATTAGTTTGTATTCTGTTTCTGATAGTTATGTTATTTTTAATTGTTTATGTTTAATTTCGGTGCAAAATACTATTGCTGTTATGTAATATCCTCCATGCCCCAAAAGGGGTGAAAGGGTTAGATATTCTTCTTGATTCTTGTGTGTGTGTGTGTGTGTGTGTGTGTGTGTGTGTGTGTGTGTGTGTGTGTGTGTGTGTGTGTGTGTGTGTGTGTGTGTGTGTGTGTGTGTGTGTGTGTGCTATCATACACACACACACTGGCATTGACAGAAAGGTTGACACCGTCTTCTGAAAGGGAGTAAATATCCTCTCTCTCTCTCTCTCTCTCTCTCTCTCTCTCTCTCTCTCTCTCTCTCTCTCTCTCGAAAAAGCGCGACATATTGATGGAGCTAAGCAAATGATTATTTGCTGTCCCTGTTCTGGACGAATATCCATACAATGCAGCGCAGGTGTGAGCCGCAGGCCACAACTCAATTCAAATGAAGGATGCATCGCACGCGCCTGCCTGAGATTTTCATCATCAGCAATGAAGGATCCAAACCAGAAATTCTCTCTAAAGGGAAGCAAAGACAATACCAGCACTGTTAGTTAATAAATTCCTTTCACCGCCAGAAAATTCCCTTGTGGTATAAACACAGAAAAGACAGTGGCTAAGAATAGCTGGGGATTCCCTCAGCGATGTATAGAAAATACGGCCTATCCTACCACCGAATATTAAGAGCAGTAGGTTCATGGATAACAGACCAATGAATGGTCACCTTTCAGTGACATGGGTCCTCTCTACCACGCCTGTGCATAAACGCGAGCTTGGCGGTGAAAGGGTTAAGACTGGACTTCATGTGGAAGGTCAGCAACATCTCCATGAAACACAAGATCACATTCCTACGTGCTCTGGTATGTTCCATCTCCCTGTGTGCATGCGAGATATGGAGTCTCACGGCGGATTTGGATAAAAGA
>NC_134895.1:10432426-10442426 GCF_041734735.1 Babylonia areolata
TGTCTGCACCTTCTAAACTATCCATGGGACTGCCACAAGGGTCTCCACTCTCTCCTGTCCTCTACAATGTCTACACGAAGGGCCTTGCAGACTTAAACAACAATGGAATTGCTCGGGTGCTTACCCTTGCGGATGACGGCCTGGTCTTCAAAACTTCAAAAAATGCTCAGGAAAGAACTGAAGCCGTCCAGAAACAACTAAACAATATTGCTCAATGGTGCAAAGACACAGGATCTTCCATCAATCCAGCGAAAGCCCAAACGTTGCTGTGCACCCTCAACAACAAAACCGCGAGCAAATCACCACCTTCTGTGTCATTCGATGGGATTCAAATTGAGAAAACTGAATGCCTACGCTACCTAGGAATACACTTCGACAGGATGCTGACCTTCAGAAAACATACGGAAAACACTGTTCTCAAATGCAAAAAGGGCCTTTCAGTCTTAAAAGCAATGGCAACCAAAGGAATTGAACAACGCCACCTCTTCCTGCTATACCAATCACTCGTCCTCAGTGTGATCGACTACGGACTTGGGCTAACAACACCGTCTCAAAGCAACCTCCTAAAATTAGAAAGAGTCCAAAATAAAGCTATGAGGCTGATCCTTGGAACAACAAAAGACACGCCCACAGAAACCATGCGATACCTGCTTGACCTTCCTTCAGTGCAGGCCAGAAACAAGTTAGAACAGGTCAAGACCTACTTCAAAGCATTAGAAAACCCTCAAAACCCACTGCATGACGCAGTCAAAGAACAAAAAGGCAGCCGTCTAGGACGAGGAAGATCATGGATGGGGCAAGCAGAAGACACAATCCAGCTAGTATGCCGACTTCAAGACCTGAAAGAAACAAAAGAATGGGAGGAAAAACCCCGAAAACCTCAACCATCTATTCAACACAGTCATTTCACCCACTCTAGGAAGACATTGTCGGGAATGGCCAGAGGGCAAAACTGATGCGGAAGTGAAGCTGCTTATAGAAGAAAACAGTAAAGAAGAGGACATCATCATATACACAGATGGCTCAGTCACCAAAGACCAGTCTGGCTGGGGATTCACTGCGAAACAAAATGGAAAAACAATTTGGGAAGAGAATGCTGCCTACAAAGTCACAACCTCCAGCCTAACGATGGAAGTTGAAGCCGTGACACATGCCCTCCAGTGGCTATCGTCCTTCCATACGCCCGGAAACCAACATGCCATGATCCTAACCGACTCAATGAACCTCATACAGAAAATTGAAAACGGAATGGGAAGCCCAGAGTGGCATAACGCAATGCGCAACTTTGAGATTAAAAAACTCACATGGTCATACTGCCCGGGACATGCAGGTGTTAAGGGAAATGAGCGAGCTGACAGACTTGCTGGTAACGCAACACCAACGAGCAGCCTACATCTAGGAAAATCGGAAATCCTCAGAAAAGTCAAAGAATACCAAAAAGAACAGATACAAGGCCATCACACCATTGATCGCCTCAAAGAAATAAAAGCAGAGAGAGGGAGCGGCCGCAAATCTAACATGAAAGGTAGAGCACGATGCTTTGCAAATCAAACAAATATCGGCATCATTTCCAAACCAACATTGCGCAAATTTCTTCAAAACGGAACAGAGTCTCTGTGGGCCTTTCCAAATACAATAGACCGAGCAACACACTAGATGCCACGTTCTTGGCATCAGAGATCTTTTCCCATCCCTCTTGCGGCCAGTCAGTGGCGGCTGTGTGTGTTTGTGTGTATGTGTGGGTCTGTGCTTTTGAGTGCGTTTGTGAATGCGCGAGAGTGAAATTGCACACAAGTGTCAGGAGAGATATGTGTACGTGTGTGTGTGTGTGTGTGAGGGGAGGTGGGAGTGCGGGGGGGAGGTGGGGTAGAGGATGAGGTATGTGAGTGTATGCATGCCTACACTGTGGGAGCAACAGGATATTGGAACGTGTATATATATATATATATATATATATATATATATCTTTGTATGTACGTGTGTGGGGTTGGGGGTGGGAGATATGGGCGTATGTGTGTGTGCTTGTACAAGTAAGTGTTCATCTCTGTGAGTGTGTGTTTGTGTGTGTGTGTGTGTGCCGTGGAAGCTGCGATACGTAGACTAGAAATAAGTGTGTGGAGGAGGGGGTAGAGGAGGTGCAAGGTAATGTGTGTGTGTGTGTGTGTATGTGTGTGTTGGAGCTCATGTACGTTTATATGTATTTGACTGTGCTTTCATATGTGCTTGTACAAGTAAGTGTTCATCTCTGTGAGTGTGTGTTTGTGTGTGTGTGTGTGTGTGTGTGTGTGCCGTGGAAGCTGCGATACTTAGACTAGAAATGAGTGTGTGGAGGAGGGGGGTAGAGGAGGTGCACGGTAATGCGTGTGTGTGTGTGTGTGTTGGAGCTCATGTACGTTTATATGTATTTGACTGTGCTTTCATATATGTGAAACTGCATGTCTGGTGCATTTCTGTTATGCATGTGTGGGTGTATGTGTGAATGTGTGTCTTCATATTTTACATTTATTTGCTTATTTATCACCATTGTTGTCTTATTTATTTATTTATTTATGTTTTATTATTATCATTTTATTAGTATTACTAATATTATTACTACTACCTTTTTCTATATTATAATTATTATTTATTTATTTATTTATTTATTTATTTATGCAAGCTTACCTATTATTTATTCCCCCGTTGGTTTTTTTTTTTTTTTTTTTTTTTTTTTTTTTTTTTTTTTTTTTTTTTGTGTGTGTGTGTGTGTGTGTGTGTGTTCTCAAGGCCTGACTAAGCGCGTTGGGTTACGCTGCTGGTCAGGCATCTGCTTGGCAGATGTGGTGTAGCGTATATGGTTTTGTCCGAACGCAGTGACGCCTCCTTGAGCTACTGAAACTGAAACTGAATCTCTCTCTCTCTCTCTCTCTCTCTCTCCGTCTCTCTCTTCTTCTCCGTCTCTCTCTGTCTATCTCTCTCTCCGTTTCTCTCTCTCTCTCTCTCTCTCTCTCTCTCTCTCTCTCTCTCCTTCCCTGTCTCTCTATCTCTCTCTGTCTCTGTCTATCTGTCTCTCTCTCTCTCTTTCTCTCTGTCCTTATCTGTCTGTCTCCCTCTCTACTCTCTCTCTCTCTCTCTCTCTCTCTCTCTCTCTCTCTCTCTCTCCGTCTATCTCTCCTTCTCTGTCTGTTTGTCTCTCCCTCTCTCTCTCTCTCTCTCTCTCTCCCCGTCTCTCTCTCCTTCTCCGTCTCTCTCTGTCTCTCTGTCTCTGTCTCTGTCTCTGTCTCTCTCTCTCTCTCTCTCTCTCTCTCTCTCTCTCTCTCCCTCCAACCCCCCTTGTGGCTTGTCCCCTCCTCACCCTTCAGTTTCCGCGCTTGTACCTTTGTTTTATTTCCGCCTTGTCACAGGAACTTTGTCTAATCCCGGGAGGGGGTGGGGGGTGGGGATTGGGCAGTTGGCAGGTGGTGGTGGAGGGTGCTGGGGGCGGCGGGGAGGGCTCTGTGTGTGTGTGTGTGTGTGTGTGTGTGTGTGTCTGTCTGTCTGTCTGTCTGAATCTGATCTTTGTCTGTGCCTGTGGTTACGTGGGTGTTTGTTTGTGCGCGTGAGCGCGCGCGTGTTCATACGTGCGTGCGTAGGCGATGTCTGATTGGCTGGAAAATGTTGCCAGACATTGTGTGTGTGTGTGTGTGTGTGTGTGTGTGTGTGTGTGTGTGTGTGTGTGTGTGTGTGTGTGTGTGCTTCTTTTTTTCTTTTTTTAACCGACATGTAAAAATATGGGCTCGGTGATTCCAATGAGGAAAGAGCACTGGGTTAGCTCCCATGGTGGAGCTGGCCGCTTGTGGAGCCACGGGACCACAAACCCAGCGCCTATTGCTGCTGCAGGTGGTTGTGTGGTGTATCCATTGTAGGAAAAATTCTGACTGATCAGCCCCTACAGGGCAGACATTGCAGGGAAAGTCCTGACTGAACGACCCCTGCAGGGCAATCATTGTAGGGAAAGTGCTGACTGAACGGCTTCTGCAGTGCAGTCATTGTAGGGAAAGTGCTGACTGAACGGCTTCTGCAGTGCAGTCATTGTAGGGAAAGTGCTGACTGAACAGTCTCTGCAGTGCAGTCATTGTAGGGAAAGCGCTGACTGAAAGGCCTCTGTAGTGCAGTCATTGTAGGAAAGTCCTGACTGAACGGCACAGCAGCGGCCCTGCACCGAGCACCAGACATAGTGGATATGAAGTCACTGCCCGGTTGGCCGCAAAAGATGTGAGACCTTTAACCCTTTCTTTGACTCCCTTGTGTGAACAGGGCATCCAGGAGTCATGACCTGGGTGCGGCCCGGCCCCTTTAGAGTGTAAGGAGTTAAGGGCCGAAACACTTGACTGAGGGAGGCTTCTTCTCTGAAGGCCTTGTACTGTCCAGCTCTCCTGAGAGTTTCTTATCACTAAGCTGCTGTTCGGTTGTCTGTGTCTGTGTGTGTGTGTGCGTGTGTGTCTGCGTGTCCGTGGTAAACTTTAACATGGTGTTACCGTGGTAAACTTTTAACAGCTGTTACCTCTTTGCAGCTTCCCGATTGTCTGATGAGAATACGCCATGACCTAGTTTTTCTTGTTCGCAATTAAAAGCAAAGAAATACGCATTCTGGACAGAACACATACAGTGACACAAACAACATTATGGACGTGTTTACTGCATATGAATATTCTAAAGTGGACACTGAATTAACCAGAATGAACGGAAAGAAAATTTGAATCGGCCATTTCACTGCCTCGTCTACATGGCACTGGTCAGTGCAGATCTTCACAAAACATGTTGCAAAGCCTGACGCGATGGCGACGTCTCCTTTATCACCGAATTATAAGAATTTCTTAAATAATTGGCGTGTTTACAGCATATGGATGTTTTAAAGTGGATACTGAGTTGACTAGAATGAACAGAAAAAAGAACTTGAATGGAAGGTGTCGTTGTTTCTCAGTGAGTGGAAAGACAAAGCTTGTCGAACACGGGTCTTTGCAGATCTACAAAAACGGACATGTATTACAGTGTTTTTGAGGCGATGGGAACGTCTCCTTTACCTCGGACTTGAAAGAATTTTTTAAATGCCTGAGATATACCAAAATAACATGATTTAAACCTCGTTGTGACTTCGATTGCCGCTGTCGATTCATTCCGCTAAAAGAACATGCTCAAATAATAATTTTTGAATGTCAATATTGAACCCGCGTTAGCGCAGTGGGTAAAACCACGTATTTTCGATCCAAACATCCGTGGTTGAAATCTGCATTGAAGCCTTTTTTTATCTTTTTTTTTTCGCGAAGCTGTATATAATCATTATAACGAATAGAGAACATATTTCCATAAACTTTTTAAAATAATTTTTTTGGGGGGGGTTGTTTGTTTTTGTTTGTTTTGGTTTTTTCTTTAAGTGTGTATCACAAGTGAGTCTTGAAGGCCTTGCCTTTCTTGTAACAACTGGTGCGAAAGCGCATTGATTTCGTCTCTGCACAAGATTCAGCGCTATATAAATATCATTACTATTATGATCATTATTATTATGGTGTGCTCTTCTTTCCGGGATCTTTAACCTTAAACTTGTTTGGAAGGGGGCGCGGGGTTGGGGGTCGTCCTTGGGCAGAATCTGACTGCATCGTACTTGACTGGACACAGTGAGTTACTTCCTTTGTGTGGCATTCTGTGCAGTCCTGTTCAGCTGGTAGTCAGTCGGTGTTCTGACTGAAAATCTCTACTGACTGATCAGCAGCATCGCTGTTGCTTTTGTTTTCACTGTTATCATCAGCAGCAGTAGTATCTAGTAGCAGTATTGTTGGTGGTGGTGGTGGTGTTAGTAGTAGTAGTAGTAGTATCAATAGCAGTAGTAGTAGTGGTAGTAGTAGTAATGGTAGTATTGTTGCTGCTGTTATAATTATTATTACTATTATCATCATTATCATTACCATAATCATCATCTTCACTACAACTGCCACTGCCACAAATCTCAGGATCTTCCTCCGGCGTCCGTTCTACGTGATATATACTATTGAGCGCTTTGCAACCACTTCCACATTTCCTGTGAATATTCCACTCAATTCCGACACACACACGACACCCCCACGCCCCTCCTCCCCCCCCCCCCCCCCACACACACAACGCCCCCACCCCACCCCCACCCCCCGGTTCCCCTCCCCCCCCCTCCCCCCACACACACATACACACATGTGCACCCCCAACCCCCTCATACACACACCCATCCACTCCAGCCAAGCAATCATCGCAGGAACGTAAAAGGTCACAACTATCGGATATCCTACCAATTCACATCACTTCACAGACCTTCCCTGCTGACCATGGGGAGAGCTGTTCCAACAACACCAAAGCGTTCTGGCTCCCAGCTAATTTGTTCCGATGGTTTTCATCGATTTTTCGTCTTTTCACTGAGAGTGATATCTGATATCTGACCACAAAACAATAAAATAAAATAAAATGGAGAGGGGGCAGGGTTGGGAGAGAGGGGGGGGGGGTGGGGTGATGTTTGTTTCGGAAGTTGAAGATGGATGGTGGTGATGAACGGAAAACATGTCCTGTTGGGTGTTTTTGCTGTGTGTGTGTGTGTGTGTGTGTGTGTGTGTGTGTGTGTGTGTGTGTGTGTTCGTTATTTAGTTTAGCGTCTTTTCACTATCAGTGATATTAGACGAAAATGTGTGTGTGTGTGTGTGTGTGTGTGTGTGTGTGTGTGTGATGATTTCTTAGTGTTTTGATATTTTTCCATTCATGATTAATTCTAGATTAGAAAGAAGAAGAAAACCATATTACTCCTCTAGGGTTTTGGACTATTTGATATGGAATTCCCCCCCCCCCCCCCCCCCCCCCCCAAAAAAAAAAAAAAAAAAAAAAAAACAACAAAGGTCGGTGAGTCAAAATCATTCAGAACAGAGTGTTTTGAAAGTACTGGGATATTATTATTTGCTTGATAACATTACAGGTAAGGAACAAGTTCAGGGTTGATATTTTGTTCATAAATGCATAAGATATTTCGGGTATATTTCTGTTCGAAATGAAAGCAGTAGCTTTCCACCTACATATAAGGGGTAAGAGATAGGAAAGGGGGAGAAGAATAGGGGGGGAGGGGGGGAAGAAAAAACAAAAAAAACCCAAACAAAAACAAACGGCGATCAGAGATGTCTTTGTAATAGTGACGTGATGTGTAAACGTATGAAGATACAGCGATCAGAGAGGTCTTTGTAACAGTAATGTGATGTGTAATAGTATGAAGATACAGCGATAGGGGAAAAAAAAGGGGGGGGGGGGGGTGTCAACGAACGTAGAAGACAATGGTAACATGGCTGGGCTAGAAATGACTGCAGCTCTGCACTCAGCATAAAGATGAATGACATAGCAAAACGTGTGTGTGTGTGTGTGTGTGTGGGTGTGTGTGTGCGTGCGTGCGAGCGTGCGTGCGCGTGTTCTTATGTTTCGGTGTATGTGTTTGTGTCTGTGACTTTATATATTGTCACTAAAAACCATAAAAAAAAAATAAATAAAAAATAAAAAAAAAAAAACCTACATATAAGGGATGCTATTTTTCTGCTTCGTGAAAATGTTCTTTCATTTTGAAAATGTAAAATTCAACTACTTCGTGGAAATGTTCTTTCACTCTAAAAATTCAACTACTTTCCTCCGTTTTATGAAAAGTCGTACATTTCATTCGCTAGTTTTTACAAAGTTGTTTTTCGTTTCGAAGAAGTTCGTTTCGTATCTTGAACGATCCGATCATACTACTTTTTTTTCTTGTTCTTCAGCTCGAACTTAGTAATCTCGATCACAAAGTTTTCGCTCTTTTTTTTCTTTTTTTTTCTTTTTTTTTTTCTTTTTTTTTTCTTTTTTTTTCCTGTAACTTTATAAAGAGTCACTGGGGCACCGCACAGAAATGTTTCACCAGATATCTCCAGGTCTGTTGGTTGTGTGTCAAAGCCTGGTTCTCTGCGAATTGGTTTTCTGTCCGTTCTGCAGTGTTGTCAGTCTATCGTTTGTTTCTGTTGTTGTTGCTGTTGCTGTTGCTTTTTTTTATGTCTTCCCGTTCGCCTTCCTTCAACGCATGTTTGGTGCATTTCTGTTGTGCATGTGTGGGTGTGGGTGTGAATGTGTGTCTTCATGTTTTACATTTATTCGCTTATTTATCACCATTGTTGTCTCTTTTTTTTTTCTTTTTTTATCATTTTATTAGTATTACTATTATTATTACTACTACCTTTTTCTATATTATAATTATTATTCATTTATTTATTTATTTATGTAAGCTTATCTATTATTTATTCCCCCGTTTTTTGTTTTTTGTTGTTGTTTTTTTGTTTTTTGTTTTTGTTTGTTTTTTTCTCAAGGCCTGACTAAGCGCGTTGGGTTACGCTGCTGGTCAGGCATCTGCTTGGCAGATGTGGTGTAGCGTATATGGTTTGTCCGAACGCAGTGACGCCTCCTTGAGCAACTGAAACTGAAACTGAAAATTCCTTCAACAATAGCATCCTGGAGGACTGTTTTAGCAAGGGAGACACTGGATCTGGTCACGCTGCCAAAATAATAATAATAATAATAATAATGGTATTTATATAGCGCCGAGTCTTGTGCAGAGACAACTCAAAGCGCTTTCACACCAGTCATTCACACGCACGCATAACTCTAAAACTGAAAAAACTGAAGACAAAGAGGAGGCATTGGAGGGAGGCTATCTTGTGAAGAGGTGGGTTTTAAGGCCAGACTTGAAAGAGCTGAGTGCGGAGACACTGACGAAGTGAAAGAGGAAGTTCATTCCAAACACTGAAGGGACGGAATGGATGAAGCAGGCAAACCAGAGTTACATACCAAGGTAGTTTTGGTTGAGGGGTGAACAGAAATCGTTGTTTTCGAGTGACGAGATTGAAAACAGTATCTCGTGAAGAGGCTTTGATATTACTGGGGACAAAAGTGAGAGAGAAATAATAATATTAATGATATTTATATTTATATAGCGCCGAGTCTTGTGCATAGACAAATCTAAGCGCTTTCGCACCAGTCATTCTCACGCACGCATAACTCTAAAACTAGAGAAACTAAAGACAAGGAGGAGGCAGGGAAGGGAGGCTATTTTGGGAAGAGGTGGGTTGACTTGAGGCCAGACTTGAAAGAGCTGAGTGTGGAGACTTGACGAAGCGAAAGAGGAAGTTCATTCCAATTGCAAGGTCCAGAGACAGAGAAAGAACGGCGGCCAACAGTCGAGTTTGAATCTGGGTATGCGTAAGTGGAGTGGATCCAAAGCTGATCGTAGTGAGCGAGATGGAGTGTAGAGGTGAAGGCAACCACAGAGATAGGATGGGGCTGATTTGTGAATACATTTGCAGCACAGAGTGCTGAAAGTGAGAAGGGTGGTTCGGGGGATTGAGGTGGAAGAGGAATAAGATTGCTGTTTCTGTTGCTGCTGTTGCTGTTGTCGTCATTGTTGTTGTTAATGATGGTGGTGGTTGTGGTTGGTCGTGGTGGCGATGGAGGTGTTTCTTTCTTCCTTTGTTGAGTTAATTCGGATGAGGCGATAAACCGAGGTCCCGTGTGCAGTATGCACTTAGCGCACGTAAAAGAACCCACGACAAGAAAAGGGTTGTTCTTGGCAAAATTGTGTAGAAAAAGCCACTTCGATAGGAAAAACAAATAAAACTGCACGCAGGAAATTTTATTTTTTTTAAATGGGTGGCACTGAAGTGTAGCGACGCGCTCTCCCTGGGGAGAGCAGCCCGCATTTCATACAGAGAAATCTGTTGTGATAAAAAGAAATACACAAATACAAACACAAATAATAATACGTATACCGTTTATGTATCATATGTTGTTTCTTAAACCATGATATGTCATGTTCCTTATTCATTTGTTTTTTGGGGGAAAATAAACTGCCATTCACTTTTCTTTTAAATGTGTCGAAAGAATACGATACTGATATCCGACTTGGTATTTTCTCTCCACAATGATATCGGCAAGCCATTCCCCTCCCGATGCCCCCCGCCCCCGGCCCCCGCCC
>NC_134895.1:10444926-10447426 GCF_041734735.1 Babylonia areolata
TACGGCCAGTCCTCTCTTCTCCTCTACACAGACCCCTCGGATGTCCAGTGGGTGTCTCTGTGACCCAGCCTTTAGCTTCCGTCGTCAGAATTGTGGTATTCTTTGTCAACATTCGCCTCTTCAGTGTAAGAGCCTTCCGCTTGTAATATTTTGATGGTTGTAATTGGGGTGAAACGCTATTAACGTCGTCTCTTTCGCCGTTCGTATGGAGAGAGTTAAATGCCTTTCGTACAAAATTTTCTAAAAATATAAAATGTATATGCGGTAAGCAAATAACTGTAAGTCATCTACTCATTCATTGTCCGAGCATAAGACAGTTAATTCCTAAAGATGTAGTTGATGACTTTTCTTCCAATATTTCATTAGCCACTGAAAAGATTTTGACTGATTATTCATTGCTTAGAATGTTTTCGGAAATTTTAAACTCCAGTCCAGTTGGTATCCTCCTTTGATGTGTTATAATTAATGTTGTTATTTATATTTACATTGTTATAGGTTAATACTTGTTGATATGCATATACATATTCTCCTTCCCATGACACCTCATTCAATACACACCACAATCTCTTTAGACCTTGTTCTTATAATATACTTTTCCTCTGATACATAACATGAATATTTTTTTTTACACTAATATTCACATGCATTCCCTTTCCTTTATGCACTTCTTTACTCCTTTCCGTCTAAAAACACTTATAGTGAATAGACGTTAAACTGAAGATAAAAAAAAAATAAATAAAAATAAAAAAAAGTCAGTCCCTGACGAAAAATCCACGAATGACGTCAATGTTAAACAATCTGACGCAAAACGTTCCAAAAAGGACACTGGTGTTCACAAGGATTTACCGAAAGTGCTTATCCTGCACGATGATTCCGTCATGAAAGGTGTGGAAGGTAAAAGACTTGGAAGGTCGTACAGCTTCCAGCTACGAAACAACGGAGCCACACCTTGAACGACATACGGAAGCCCCTGCACGAGTACTCTTCATCATCACGCGTGCGTGCGTGCGTGTGTGTGTGTGTATGTGTGTGTGTGTGTGTGTTTTCTTTATGTATTTCTTGTTTTCTTTATGTATTTTGCGTTATTCTTAGCATTCCTTAAATTGACAATCCTGTTGTGTGGTGTGTTTGGAAATAAGCTGCTATATTTTGTATGCGAGTATTGATTTGTATGTGTGAAAGCAATGATGTTATTTTCCTGACATCGAGAGTTTTTATCATGCTTTTATGTCGTGCTTGCTTTTCGCTGGATCATATTAAAAGCCCTTTGAGCAGCATTCATAATGTTTATGCATTATTGTTTTTTATTGTCGTTTTTGTTGTTGTTGCTGTTGTTGTTGGTGTTGTTGTTATGGTTATTATTATCATCATCATTGTTACTATTATCATTATCATTATTGGTGGTGGTGGTGGTGGTGGTGATAGTGGTAGACGGACACAAAGGCAGAAAGATAGCGAAAACATGAGACAAATAGACAGACAGACAGAAAAAGAAGAAGGAGGAGGAGGAGTGGGGGAGTGGGAGAAGAAGAAGGAGGGGAGGAGAAACAGAAGAAGAAGAAGGGGGGAGGAGGAGGAGGAGCAGAAAAAGAAGAAGGAGGAGGAGGAGAGAAGAAGAAGAAGGCGGAGGAGGAGGAGCAGAAGAAGAAGAAGGGGGAGGAGGAGGAGGAGAAGAAGAAGAAGGAGGAGGAGCAGCAGCAGCAGCAGCAGCAAAGGCAGGAGAAGGAGGAGTTAAAGGGAGTTAAGGAAAGTGGAGGGGGGAAACAAGAAACGAGGTTGTCTCCCTTCTATTGATCCTGCAGAGAGCACGGGGTGGTGGGGTAGGGGCTGGTTGGAATCACCGGACATGTACACACTGACTCCTCCCCCCCCCCTCCCCCCAACCCCCCTCACCTCCCCACCTACCCCCTATCCTGTCTGGTTGTCATCCACGTCATGTCAGCTCTCCTGGTGGTCTGCCCACCCTTCCCCTCCTCCTCCCCCACTCGCCCACTCCCACATCTCGATTTTTTTTTTTTTTTTTTCTCCATTACAGTTTTTATTATTTGTTAATCTTGTTCGTCATGTCAGGTCTCCTGGTGGTCTGCTTACCTACCCCCCCCTCCCCCCTCCCCCCCCCCCCACCCCCCTCGACCAGTCACCCACTCCCACATCTCGAGTTTTTATTCTTTTCTTTTCTTTTTCTTTTTATTTCATTACAAATTTTGGTTGTTTGTTAATCTTCTTTGTCATGTCAGCTTTCCTAGTGACCTGCCTGCCCTACCCCTCCCCCCCTCGCCCCCCCCCCCTCCCCCCCCCAGCCCCCCGACCCCCTGCTCCCTCCCACATCTCTATCTTTTTTTTTCTTTTTTTTTCTTTTCGTTTTTCAATACAGTTTTTGTTGTATGCTAATCTTATTAGTGACTGCATGGTGTGTAAGGAAGCTCAAAGGTTTTTTTGGTTGGTTGGTTGGTTTTTTTGGGGTGTTTTTTTTCTTTGTGTATGTGCGTGTGTGTGTTGC
>NC_134895.1:10452426-10459926 GCF_041734735.1 Babylonia areolata
GGTTATACTGCTGTGAACATAGGTGATGTTCCCTCTATGTTTATAGAGCTGTAAGCATGGTTTATGCTACCTTAAACCGTCTGTGTTCGCGCGGCTGTGAACTTGCATGATGTTTCGCGCACACCATCTGAGGTTGTACAGCTGTAAACACAGGTAACGTTTCCCCTAACGTCGTCATTGTTTATGCAGTTGTAAACATAGATCATGTTTCCTTAGCGTCGTCTATGTTTCTGTAGCTGAAAACATAGTTTACCTGACATTTTTATCTGTATAGCCGTGTACGTTAGATCATGTTTCCCTAAGTCTATGTTTATATATCTGAAGACATTGACAATATTTCGCAAATACCGTCTATGACTATAAAGCTTTGTACATAATTTTCACATCGTCTTCAGTGTTTGTATAGCTATAAACATAGATAATGTTGTCTGACATCACTCATAGTTTACAGCAGCAAACATAGATCATGTTTCCCTGAGGTCGATAAACAAACTCTTCCGCCAGTAAGAAAAGACTATGGTTATTTGAAAAAAATATATATTATCTTTAATTCAAAAAGCGGCGTGGGGTGGAAAAGAGGGTTTGAATACAGCGGATGGTTCGGGAAGGAGCGAGGGGGAAGTCATTTGTTTGACTCTCATGGAGAGAGCCAGTTGCATTCCTGATCTTCTTCTTCTTCTTCTTCTTCTTCATGGGCTGCAACTCCCACGTTCACTCGTATGTACACGAGTGGGCTTTTATTGTGTATGACCGTACCTGCCCCGCCATGTAGGCAGCCATACTCTGTTCTTCGGGGGTGTATTCCTGATATGACTGCAGTTTATCCCCCGCGGACTCGTCTTGGATCTTGGCAATGGCAATGACCTTTCGACACAGAGAGTAATCTGGAGACACCGCGTTTTGCAATTTAGTGGTTTTCTCAATTCAGAGGAAGAAAAAAAATCGCAATTAATTAACTTCCTACAGCTGTCCTCAAAGAGTGACATTATACATAGGAAGAATACAGGGTGATGAAATATTGTTACCAGAATACTGTGAACACACACATACACACACACACACACGCGCGTGCGCGCACACACACACACACACACAATCACACACACCCACACACACAATCACACACGCGCGCGCGCGCACGCACGCACGCACGCACGCACACACACACACACACACACACACACACACACACACACACAGCGCGTGCGCACGTACAGAGAGAGGGGGGGGAGAACAGAGGAGGGTCAGAGGGACCTGAGATGACTGGTATATTGGTTTAAAAAACGAAAACAAGAAAAGAAAATAAGAATAATAAGCCGACTCTGAAGGCTGGGAAATGTCAAAGGTCCAACGTCTCGGGAGGAGATTTAGGGAAAAGAGAGGGAGAGCGGAGGAGACAAAGAGACAGACAGAGAAAGAGACAGCGAACCAAAGTCAGACAGGAATTAAGAGAGGAGATAGAAGGATGAGACAGGATAACTTTTGGGACTGGATTGAACAATGCTCTCTCTCTCTCTCTCTCTCTCTCTCTCTCTCTCTCTCTCTCGTTCGCTCTCTTTCTCTCTCTCTAGCCCCCCCCTCTCTCTCTCTCTCTCTCTCTCTCTCTCTCTCTCTCTTTCTCTGATGTATGTGAGTCTTGAAGCCATCCAAAGAACAATGGAAGTCGAGAACTTTGTAGGAATGATATATCAAAATTTCATACTATCAGCCCCAGTTATATCCGGAAGCCTTCCGTTACCTACCTATGGTTTATTCATTGGCAGATGCCACTTTCCAGTGCAAAAAAAATTCAAACTTTAGAAAGTCGTACTTTTAGAACAGGAAATGTGTGCATGCACCCGACCAAAAGACATGTATGTTTAACCCGTATTATACAAGCCCACAGAAAAGAACATGAGTTTCAGTTTCAGTTTCTCAAGAACGCGTTATTGCGTTTCGCACAAAATCCATATACGCTACATCACAACTTCTGGGCAGATTCCTGACCAGCAGCATTACCCAAGACCTTAAGTGCATGCATATATATTTGTGCACCCATCCGAGTGGATTCATTTAACTCTCTCCATACGAACGGCGAAAGAGACGACGTTAACAGCGCTTCACCCCAATTACCATCATCAAAATATTACAGGCGGAACGCTCTTATACTGAAGAGGTGAATGTTGACAAAGAATACCACAGTTCTGACGACGGAAGCTAAAGGTTGGGTCTTTCAGACACCCACTGGACATCCGAGGGGTCTGTGTAGAAGAGAAGAGAGGACTGGCCGTACTGAGTGAGTTAAAGCGTTGGGCTTTCGATCTGACGGGGAGGTGGAGGGGTGGGGGTGGGAGTGGGTGGGTGTGGGGCCGTGGGGGGGGACTAAAGTCATTTTAGCTGCAAGTAAGATGATTAGATTTGCAAATGTTGCCTAGCTACACTTTTGGAATTAAAAGTCATTTGTGTTTTCTCAACTTTTATGTGACATTGTTGTGTATTTGGAAATGTTTGTTCTGGGCATGAAAAGATTATTTTACAGTAATCCTCCATACTCCAATAGGAGTGAAAGGATAATTAAAACTTGAAACTTGAAACTTAGGTATGTGTGTGCGGACGTGTGCGTGTATATGTGTGTGTGTGTGTGTGTGTGTGTGTGTGTGTCTGCTCGTGTGCATGTGTGTACGTGATTGTGTCTGTGTGTTTTCTCACTGTTTTTCATTGTGTATAAATTGTGCTAAAGCAGAACGCCCTTTGAGGTCTGAAAGCGCTTTGTAAGTGAATACCACTACTACTACTACTACTACTACTACTACTTCTTCTTCTTTTCTTTGTGTGATAGTCGTGTCCGACTATGACCATCACAACAGCAGAGGAGGCAACTGCTGTCCCGTCCATCTGGGATAGAATTTGATTAGTGGAGAGTGTCTTGTCTAAGTTACATCCCCTACTCTCTCGAGCCAAGAGGGTTTTATATTAGGGACACTCGGCGTTGGGATGGTTCCCAAAGGCCAACTAAGCCCCCAAGCTTTCAGCACTAAGATCCACAGCAATCTTGACTCCTAGTTTGAGAGTCACAAAAGACTAAACTGTAAATAACTTCCTTCTGCAAAGGAGAAACCATTGAGCATACAGCTCTCATTTTGCTGTTGGCCAAACTGGAAGCTTATATCGATCTGTGATATAAACTGAACGTTGGGCCTGGTGCACTACAACTACTACCACTACTTCTACTACTTCTGATACTACTACGACTACTACTACTACTTGTCCGCCTAGGAAGCGAGAGAATCTAAGCGCAGTGGGTCGAATCACGGCACAGTCGCCAGTATTTTCTCCTCTTCCACGAGATCTTGAGTGATGGTCTGGACGCTAGTCATTCGGATGAGACGATAAACCGAGGTCCCGTGTGCAGCATGCACTTAGCGGAGGTAAAAGAGCCCATTGTAACGAAACGGTTGTCCCTGGCAAAATTCTGTAGAAAAATCACTTCAATAGGAAAACAAATAAAGATTGCAGGCAGAAACAAAAATACAACAACAAAAATGGGTGGCGCTCTCAGTGTAGCGACGCGCTCTCCCTGGGGAGAGCAGACCGAATTTCACACAGAGAAATATGTTGTGACAAAAAAGAGTAATACAATACAATATATTATCATCATCATCATCATCGTCATCAATATTCTTCTTCTGAAATATAATCATTATTCATTATTATTGTTATCATCATTATCATTACAAACATTGGTATTACTATTCTATTATCATTATCATCATCATTGTATTCATTATTATTGTTATCGTCATTATCATTACAGACATTAGTATTACTGTTATATTATCATTATCATTGTATTCATTATTATTGCTATCGTCATTATCATTACAGACATTAGTATTATCATTCTATTATCATTAACATCATCATTGTATTCATTATTGTTGTTATCATCATTATCATTACAGACATTAGTATTACTATTATATTATCATTATCATCTTCATTGTATTCATTATTATTGTTATCATCATTATCATTACAGACATTAGTATTACTATTATATTATCATTATCATCATCATTGCATTCATTATCATTGTTATCATCATTATCATTACAGACATTAGTATTACTATTATATTATCATTATCATCATCATTGTATTCATTATTATTGTTATCATCATTATCATTACAGACATTGGTATTACTATTCTATTATCATTATCATCATCATTGTATTCATTATTATTGTTATCATCATTATCATTACAGACATTAGTATTACTATTATATTATCATTATCATCATCATTGCATTCATTATTATTGTTATCATCATTATCATTACAGACATTAGTATTACTATTATATTATCATTATCATCATCATTGCATTCATTATTATTGTTATCATCATTATCATTACAGACATTAGTATTACTATTATATTATCATTATCATCATCATTAGTATTTGTATTGTCACCATTGTCACTACTACTACTACTACTACTACTACTACTACTACTACTACTACTACTACTACAACCGCAGCTACCACACGGTCCGGGCCGGGTCCAACGCTCAGCAGACGGTGACGCCGTTCCTCGCTCCGCCTTCCTCCGCCTCCCCCACCGCCTGTACCCCCACCTCCCGCCCTAGCGACTCCTCCCTGCACCGGGAGCTGCGGCAGGTGCTGCGACAGCTGCAGGAGGCCGACAGGTGCCACAGGTGTCCACAGAGCGAGGACGTCACCAGGAAACAGGTGAGCTTCGTCACGTCTCCCCACAGGTGAGGTGAGGTGGGGTGAGGTTGAGGACTTGGAGACTTGGACTGAGGCGCGTTTCTTACTACACGCTAGTTAATTAAACCCCCTTGGCTGCCCGGGAGGGAGGGAGGGGAGCGCGGAGTGGGAAGGGGGGGGTTGGCGGGGCGGTGGGGGACAGTAGAAAGAAAGACTTCAAGTCATACATCAATTTCCAAAACAATCAGGCTGAGAAACTTGAGAAATGGTCTGGAGATATATGCCACTTTGGATCAAATATGTGAATTTTCAGCATTCTAAACGTATCCCCCCCCCCACCCCCCTTCTTTTGATGATGTTATCAGTGACGTCACTGTCGACGTATGTGCTACGTCCTGGGGCTGTCAGGGCGTTTTACAGCCAGGTTCTCGCGAGACACGCTAGGAATGTGCGTTTCCGTTTTTGTTTGTTGTTAAAACAGCAGCAGAATTCCTCTCCTCCTGTGGAAAGCCCCTTGGCAGCATCTCCATCTTCACTGACTCCATGTCCACACTCCAGGCCCTTGACTCCCCTGATCCTGGTCCACTGATCCAGTCCCTTAAGGCCTCCCTCACAACCCTTACCCAAACAGCCCCAACGACCCTCCAGTGGGTGCCTGCACATGTAGGCCTCCCAGGCAACGAGCGTGCAGACCACCTTGCTAAGGAAGGAAGCCAGCTCACACAGCCAACCATTCCTGCCACGTATGAGGAAGCAAAAACTCTCCTCCGCAGCAGATTCCGAAGAGGCTGGGTCACCCTGAACGGAGGCTACCAGGCACACCAGGATCCCATCAGGACACTGGAGAGGAGACACCAGACTACCATCAACCGCCTTCGCACAGGACACTGCGGCCTCCGAGCACACCTGAAGAGGATTGGAGTGGCAGCCACATCCCAATGTGAGTGCGGCCAGGCTGACCAGACCCCATCCCATATTCTCCAAGACTGCCCCCTGTATGAGAAGATTCGGCAGCAGTCCTGGCCTGGGGGTGCTGACCTCAACACCAAGCTCTGGGGGACGGTAGCCGATCTTCACCGGACGTCCGAGTTTGTGGCATCCTTCGGACTTCGACCCTGACTGCGTGGCTGTCGAACGCAAAAGAAAGAAAGAAAGTTTCTTGTTTGTTTTTCCCCCCACCTTGCGGCAAGAGCGGCTAAGTTCTCGCGAGTCAAGGGCTCACGGACCTATTGTAAGGTCAAGGCTAGGTAACCTTCAGAGCGACTTTGCCGCGAGATAAGTAAAAGGGTAGAATCTACCTCCCGCCTCGCATTCCTTTCCTTGCGCATGTACATTACATACTCCTCGCCCTCTGGACCGCTCACTCTCTCACCACAAGTTCGCAAGCATACTCGCGATTTAAAAAAAAAAAAAAGAAAGAAAGAAAGAAAAAAAAACACGTCTCCGGTGTCGTCCGGATTCGCCCATTCCCGTTGTTTTTCGCATATCACTGCATCTTTTTGATAATCATTCGCCTATTCGCAGTTTGTCGTCTATGTGCTCAGTTTGCTCCATGTGCGTGCGCGTGCGCGTGCGCGCACACACACACACACACACACACACACACACACACACACACACGCATTTATATATATATGTATCACACTCTCTCTCATATCACTCTCTCTCTCTCTCTCTCTCTCTCTCTCTCTCTATATATATATATATATATATATATATATATATATATATATATATCACTCTCTCTCTATATATATATATATATCACTCACTCACTCACTCACTGTCTCTTTCACTCTCTCTCCCGCTCTCTCTCCCTCCCTCTCTTTACCTATCTCTGTCCACCCCCACCCCTCTCTCTCTCCCCCCCCCCCCCTCTCTCTGGTGCTACAGGTAGTGAAGATGCTGGTGGCGGTGGTGGTGCTGTTCGCGGTGTGCTGGGGCCCCATCCTCATCAACAACGTCCTGGTGGCCTTCGGCGTGCTTGAACAGCTGCACCTCGGCTGGCTGAAGCCCATGAGGCAGCTCTTCTGGCTCCTGGCCTACCTCAACAGCAGCCTCAACCCCATCGTCTACGGCTTCATGTCCAAGAACTTCCGGGACTCGTTCCGCAACACGGTGTGGCGCTGCGTGCTGAAGAGACCCCCAACCGGGGCCATGGATCCCGGAGCGCACGTGTACTGGAGGTGTTCCTTCCAGGTCTGTCGTCTGTGGTGGTGGTGGTGGTGTTGCCGTGACTGACTGAATGCCTGAATGAATGACTGACTGGGTGGGAACGAGAATCAGAATACCTTGTATTATCTCGTCGAGAAATTAAGTGTGGCGAAATCAGTGGTACATACAAATTAGAAGCAAAAGGTGAAATTTGGCATACAACATATATATAGCTCTCAACTCAGTCATAACAAAGCAAGTCCGATAACTTTCCATCATTCTACTGGAGGTGTGTCTTCTGTGTGTTGTTGTCGTGACTGACTGACTGACTCACTGGGTGGGCTGACTTGTTGACTGTCAGCGACGGGCGCAATAGCCGAGTGGTTAAAGCGTTGGACTGTCAATCTGAGGGTCCCGGGTTCGAATCACGGTGACGGCGCCTGGTGGGTAAAGGGTGGAGATTTTTACGATCTCCCAGGTCAACATATGTGCAGACCTGCTAGTGCCTGAACCCCCTTCGTGTGTATACGCAAGCAGAAGATCAAATACGCACGTTAAAGATCCTGTAATCCATGTCAGCGTTCGGTGGGTTATGGAAACAAGAACATACCCAGCATGCACACCCCCG
>NC_134895.1:10464926-10467426 GCF_041734735.1 Babylonia areolata
ACTAGACCTTGAGTGGTAGTCTGGACGCTAATCATTCGGGTGAGACGATAAACCGAGGTCCTGTGTGCAGCAATCATTTAGCGCACGTAATAGAACCCACGGCAACAAAAAGGTTGTCCCTGGCAATATTCTGTTTAAAAAAAAATCCACTACGATAGGAAAACAAATAAAATTGCAGGCAGACAAAACAAAAACAAACAAAAAGTGGATGGCGCTGTCAGTGTAGCGACGCGCTCTCCCTGGGGAGTGGAGACAAGCCCGAATTTCACACAGAGAATTCTGTCGTGACCACACACACAAAAAAAGAGAGTATTGTAGATACAGTGATATAAATATAAGTTCTTCAGTACTGCCTTTCAAACAATTCTATCACGAGAAGTGCGTCGTGGAAGCGCCGTGGCAGGGTGTTAAGACTTCTGTTCCAGTGTTCACCAATCATTGTCAGAGTCCGAGCCTCCGTTTCGGCATGGTGTTGCGTCCTTGCGGAAGACGCTTTACTCCGATTTTCCTCACTCCACCCAGGTGTGAATTGGTAGAGTAACCTGACGGGAGCAATAGCCGAGTGGTTAAAACGTTGGACTTTCAATCTGAGGGTCCCGGGTTCGAATCTCCGTGACGGCTTCTGGTTGGTAAAGGATGGAGATTTTTTTCCGAATTCCCCAGGTCAACATAATAATATGTGCAGACCTGCTAGTGCCTGAACCTCCTTCGTGTGTATACGCAAGCAGAAGATCAAATACGGCACGTTAAAGATCCTTTAATCCATGTCAGCGTTCGGTGGGTTATGGAAACACAAGAACATACCCAGCATGCACACCCCCGAAAGCGGAGTTTGGCGGACTACATAGCGGGGTAAAAACGGTCATACACGTAAAAGCCCACTCGTGTACATACGAGTGAACGTGGGAGTTGCAGCCCACGAAAGCAGAAGAAGAAGGTAGAGAATCCTTCCTGACTCAGTTTGGGGAAGGTTAATAACTCTCTCCTTACGAACGGCGAAAGAGACGACGTTAACAGCGTTTCATCCCAATTACCATCATCAAAACATTGCAAGCGGAACGCTCTTATACTGAAGAGGTGAATGTTGACAAAGAATACCACAGTTCTGACGACGGAAGCTAAAGGTTGGGTCATTCAGACACCCACTGGACATCCGAGGGGTCTGTGTAGAGGAGAAGAGAGGACTGGCCGTACTGAGTGAGTTAAAACATCAGAAAGAAGAGGACTGGTCCTTAACAGAGCTCCAGACACAGTGGATGTGAATTGACTGCATGCCATTAAGGACCTTCAACCTTTTTAAACTAAATCTCGCGAAAAGCGTAATCTTCAAATTGTTAGCATACTTTTCTTGCAGCAGTGTGTTGTGTGTGTGTACGTGTGTGTGTGTGTGTGTGTGTGTGTGTGTGTGTGTGTGTGTGTGTGTGTGTGTGTGCCGGGTATGTGCGTGTGTGTGTGTGTGTGTGTGTGTGTGTGTTGTACTGTATGTGCAATCTTTTTTTGTTGTCATTATAATTTATCATCATCATCATCATCATCATCATCATCATCATTATTATTATTAAGTCCTTAAGGTGACGCTGTTCGCTGCTGGTGTCTTGAGAACAACGTGCTAGCAGGTCCACTTTTCCTTTCTTTCTTTTCTTTTGCGTTCGACAGCTACGCAGTCAGGGTCGAAGTCCGAGGGATGCCACAAACTCGGACGTCCGGCGAAGATCGGCTACCGTCCCCCAGAGCTTGGTCCTTTGAGGCCGAGGGCCCGGCACCGTCTCCCCCCGGCCATGGTCCAGGAAGACGACACCACATCGGTCTAGCGTTGTCTGCGTAGCCATGTGTCGTAGAGTGCGTGCACAGCCGGTTTTGACTAGATCACGCCCCTTAGAGAGGCCACTGTGGCGCCGTCTTCGGTGATCTCCTGTTCGGGTAACGGTTTACAGATAAGATAAGATAAGATAAAAATAACTTTATTATCTCCACCTGGAGAAATTTGGTCAGGTGAATTATCACAACATAGACAAGTAAACAACATGGGGACCATAACTGTAAAAGCCAACAACAGCTCCAACAAATATTACGAAGATACAAATGTAAAAAATATCACATACATCGTTTCATACATACATCCACACACTGCAGGTAATAACTAGTATTCTTAATGTAAAAACAGAAAGAATTAAGAAACATTATTTGAATATAATTATAAACATAGCCTACTATACTGCACATTGATTATAATAGACAGATAAGATAAGAATAAAGATGAATTGCGGAAAACCACAACCAGATAATCAGCACACACCCGCACCGCACCCCCCCCCCCCACCCCCCCCACCCCACCCCACACACGCAGATAACTTGATCAAACAAGAGTAATAAACATATGTTCTCAAATAAAAGCATTTCACATATTCGCTTTTAAAAACATTGCAATTAATTATTACATCGTAATTATTAAACAGTTGGCCGGATTTTCTCTTGTGAGTTTTCCTTCTCTTGGAAGGAC
>NC_134895.1:10477426-10479926 GCF_041734735.1 Babylonia areolata
ATATCCTCAATCATTTCAATCACCACAAACTATTTCATCCAAATCAATTAAGATCCCCATTCCAAGAGAAGATCTGTTTAATTCCAGTCTCACTTATTCAGGAGGCTGTTTATGGAATAATATTTCATCCAGTTTTCAGAAAAGCATTCAAGAATACAAACAAAATTATCATACACACCTTGTGGACAGATATGTCAACAATCCTACTTGTCTTGATTTTATCTTATTGAATACGCATATAGTTTAGTTGTATGTCTAAATACTACTTCAATACTTAGTAATATACAACCACAAACAGTGTCCTACATCCTTCGTTTTTTTTGGTGTGTGTTGGGGGGAGGGGGTTGTCATTTTTTTTTGGGGGGGGGGGGCGGGGGGTTGGGCGGGGGGGGGGAGTTGGTTTTTTGTTGGTTTTTTGTTTTGTTTTGTTTTGTTTTTTTGTTGGTTGTTGTATTTTTTGTTGTTATTGGTTTTGCTTGTTTTTTGTTGTTGTTGTTGTTTTCATTTTCATAATGTGATGTTTGCATCAGGATTATGTACATGTGCTTGTTTAAATGTATATGTGAATGTCATGTTCTTACTTCCACTTCTCTTTGTTACTTTGTAAATATTTTGATTCACTTTCATGTTCTCTTTGCCCTGAGGGCTGGATTATATTCATTATTTATTATTATCATTTATTTATTTATTTATCTATTTATTTATTTATGTAAGCTTATCTATATTTTTTTTTTCTCAAGACCTGACTAAGCGCGTTGGGTTACGCTGCTGGTCAGGCATCTGCTTGGCAGATGTGGTGTAGCGTATATGGATTTGTCCGAACGCAGTGACGCCTCCTTCAGCTACTGAAACTGAAACTGAAACTGAGGGCTGGATGAAAAAAAAAAAGCACATGTATACTTATTCCACTTCCCTCAATAAAAAGAAATAAAATAAAATAAAATAAAATAAACTTCGGTCATTCCTTCTCTCTCTTGATTGTGAGCGTGCGGAGAGCAGACATGGTTTCACACAGAGAATTATGTTGTAACAAAGAGTAATACAATACAATGCAGTTAATATAGCCTGTCTACAGTGCACAACCTGTTCTCGAACTCGCACGTTGCACTGAGTTACAAAGTCCTTTCGTTTTGTTTTGTTTTTAATGCTGGTGACTTGAGTCCCGTGTCAAGGGCACGTGGAATAGACGGCTTTCTTTGTCTTGCCTTGCATTATTTGCCATCAGTTTTCACTGTGCCTCTCATGTGTGTGTGTGTGTGTGTGTGTGTGTGTGTGTGTGTGTGTGTGTGTGTGTGTGCTCTCTCTCTCTCTCTCTCTCTCTCTCTCTCTCTCTCTCTCTCACGCACACACACACACACACACACACACACACATTGCGTGTGAGTGTGTGTGTACGTGCGTGCGTACGTGTGTGTGTGTGTGTGTGTACGTGCCTCTGTGTGTGTGTGTGTGTGTGTGTGTGTACGTGCCTCTGTGTGTCTCTGTGTCTGTGTGTGTCTCTGTTTGTGTGTGTGTGTACGTGTCTGTGTGTACGTGTCTGTGTCTGTGTGTGTGATTAGATGCCACATTCCGTTGCATGAATCATGGTGGGAGCTGACACACACGTACGGATGAGCACACGGACATGTGCATGAAAAGATAAACGTGCACACGCACATCATTACCTTCTATCCCCGCCCAACACACACGCACAGACACACACACACACACACACACACACACACACACACACATACACACACCTTCAATAGACGAACTCAAGCGTGTGTTTCACATTGATTTCGTTGTATCCAAGGACCATAGCTGCTGAGGAAAGAGAGATAGAGAGAGGGAGGGAAAGAGAGATAGGGAGGGAGAGGGAGAGAGAGAGAGAGAGGGAGGGCGAGGAGGGCGAGAGGGGGGAGGGAAGTGGAGAAACAGCTGTGATGGCAGTTGTCAGTCGGCTCTTACCAGCTAGTAAGGCAGCCTGTCATGTAAAATAATGACTCCGCCGGCCGTGAGCGAATGTATGTTTCTCTGACACGAATGAGAGGGGGGGGGGGAGCGCTGTGTGAGTACCCATCATCATCATCTTTATTATTTGAGTGTCAGTGTCCATGTCATCATCTGTCCAATTTCGGTAATTTCACATATATTTCATTTCGTCCCTTCCACTTCTCTCTCTCGGTGTAACTGACGGAGTGAACGTCCACACCTTATCAGTGATTACTACTCATTCCGTCTGGAGGGGAGGTTGGGGGTGGGGGGGGGGGGTGTCGGGGGTCGGAGGGGGGGGGGGGTGTTGTTGACATTATTCCCTCCAATCAACAACCATTTATCTATCTACCTGAAGATCTAGTCATCAACGCCATCCACATGTAATATGCAGCTTCTGTTCAAACGTGTGTGTGTGTGAGAGAGAGAGAGTGTGTGTGAGAGAGAGAGAGAGTGAGTTTGTGTGTGTGCGTGTGTGTGTGCAGTGCGTGCTTGTGTGAGTATCCACAATTTTTTTTTTTACATT